>NW_020714598.1:0-4627 GCF_002925995.2 Terrapene triunguis | reverse complement strand
ACCTGGACTGTGGGTTCTCCCAGAGGGGAAGGTCTCTGGGCTGTTCCTCAACCCACATGGTGAATCTCTGAGGCAAGAAAATCCGTCAATAAGCGCAGGGCCCACCAAGATAGAGGAGGAACTTTGTCACAGTACTCGGTGGCTTGGTGCTCCGGTGACAAGATAGGGATATGGGTTCCGTCTATCGCCCCACCACAGTTAGGGAATCCCATTGCAGGAAAGCCATCCACTATGACCTGCACGTTTCCCAGAGTCACTACCCTTGATATCAGCAGGTCTTTGATTGCGTTGGCTACTTGGATCACAGCAGCGCCCACAGTAGATTTGCCCACTCCAAATTGATTCCCGACTGACCGGTAGCTGTCTGGCGTTGCAAGCTTCCACAGGGCTATCGCCACTCGCTTCTCAACTGTGAGGGCTGCTCTCATCCTGGTATTCTGGCGCTTCAGGGCAGGGGAAAGCAAGTCACAAAGTTCCATGAAAGTGCCCTTACGCAAGCGAAAGTTTTGCAGCCATTGGGAATCGTCCCACACCTGCAACAGGATGTGGTCCCACCAGTCTGTGCTTGTTTCCCGGTCCCAGAATCAGCGTTCCACGGCATGAACCTGCCCCAGTAACACCATGATTTGCACATTGCTGGGGCCCGTACTTTGGGAGAGGTCTATGTCTATGTCAATTTCTTCATCACTCTCGTCGCCGCGCTGCAATCGCCTCCTCGCCTGTTTTTGCTTTGGCATGTTCTGGCTCTGCATATACTCCAGAACAATGTGCGTGGTGTTCATAGTGCTCATAATTTCCACGGTGATCTGAGCGGGCTCCATGATCCCATTGCTATGGCGTCTGGGCTGAAAAAAGGCGCGAAACTATTGTCTGACAGAGGGAGGGAGGGGCGAGTGACAACATGGCTTACAGGGAATTAAAATCAACAAGGTGGCTGTGCATCAGGGAGAAACACAAACAACTGTCACACAGAATGGCCCCCCCAAAGATTGAACTCAAAACCCTGGGTTTAGCAGGCCATTGATTTCATGGAGGGAGGGGGAAGCAAATGAATACAGAACAAATCTGGTCCATCTATCTTTTACATCTTAGGCTGGCAGCAGATGGTGCATCATGACTGATAGCCATCGGCATCTTCTGGGTGCTTGGCAGAAGATGCTGCATTACGATTGCTAGCCATCATCGTCAAGATGGTGCAATAGGACTGCCGGCAGGACTGAGTCTCCAGGAGACAAAACGTGTCTGTCCAGGCGCCTCTGACCGAACTCACTGAGGAGTACGACGACGATGGATACCAGTCATAATACAGCATCTGCTGTCAAAAGGCAAGGAGCTGCTGCTGTATAGCAATGCACTACCACGTCTGCCGGCACCCAGATGACATATGGTGACGGTGAGCTGAGCTGAGCGGGCTCCATGCTTGCCGTGGTATGTCGTCTGCACAGGTAACCCAGAAAAAAAGCGCGAAACGATTGTCTGCCATTGCTCTCGTGGGGTGGGGGGGCTGACGACATGTACCCAGAATCCCCCGCGACACTGTTTTTGCCTCATCAGGCATTGGGATCTCAACCCAGAATTCCAATGGGCGGCAGAGACTGTGGGAACTGTGGGATAGCTACCCACAGTGCAACGCTCTGGAAGTCAACGCTAGCCTCGGAAGTGTGGACGCGGTCCGCCAACTTAATGCACTTAGAGCATTTTATGTGGGGACACACACAATCGACTGTATAAAAACGATTTCTATAAAACCAGCTTCTATAAATTCGACCTAATTTCGTAGTATAGACATACCCTACGGCATTATTCTATTTCCATTTGGGAGAAGAGATAACCTTGTGGGTAAGACACTGGACGAGGCTCAAGATCTAAGGTAAAATTTTCAGAAGTGCCTAAGTGACTTAGGAGTCTGTCACATTTGAAAATGGGACTTAGGCTCTAGGTAAGTCATTTAGGCACTTCTGAAAATTTATCTTTTACTTTCTCCCTCTACCTGTGTTTTCAAACAGGAAAGAATTTGGCCCTATTGATCACATTTTCAGAAAAACCATCTAAATCGCACTCCCAGAACTTGCATGTGCACATGTTTACCAAAAAAAGAAAAGGAATTTACAGTGATCATATGATCTGTATGTGCACAATTATCTGCAAACTGTGTCAGATGCCAAACTGTGTGTATGTATATTAATTTTTTTAACACAGTTTCGGAGGCTCCTATGAAAAGCTTAGCACTTAGATTTCAGCCCAGCTACAGTATAGCCCTCTGCCTTTAAATTTTCTGGGAAAGCAAACCTCATATAGGTATCCCCGTACACATATTATGATTTTGTTCTACAGTCTTGTGACGCTGAACTCCGGGGATAAATAATCTGTCATCTAAGTCTTTATATCACGCTTGTCACTAGTATCTCAGTAAGCTGACTTTTTTTTCATTAAGTATTGATTTTGCTCTGGGAAAAATTGTGTTGTAAATATATCAATGGGCATCAGAATTTATTTTTGGATTCTCTGTGGTTTCCAAGAAACGTATTGTCACAACCAGGCAGGTCATGACCTAGTAGTCATAAACAGAGATTGCAGTCACAAGACGAAAGTAAGCTGGCTCAGGATACCTGGAGGTCAGAACCCCGAATCAGATGCCAGGAGTCCTGCCAGGTCAGGATGCCAGGAAATGAAGCCAGGGGAAAAGGAGCATGAAGCACAAGGCACCCAGTCCAAAACAGGGTGGAGCCTAGTTCTGACAGTTTCCTGTTTCTGCTGCTGGCTTAAGTAGAGCCAGCAGGCCAATCAGTTGCACTAGGACTCCGCCAATAGGACGGCAGGGGGAAAGTCTCAAACTGGAGCTGGGCTTCATGGGTCCCAGGCAAGCAAGCATTAGCAGGCTGCCAGATGGAGGATTGGAACATGACTTTTCCTATAAAACCTGCAAATTTGAGACCAGTGAGTCATGACATCTATCCTGGAAATTGTTCAGATTGGATATATCATCTTGAAAAAATAAACTTTCACAACAGGAATACTGTTTTAAATTTAGAAAAATGAGTTAATGTAGCAAATTTTGCTGAGATTTGGCTTCCTATCTATGATTTTCATTTAATCAATATCTGTTTCATATAAATGTATTTGCATATTTATAGTACCTACTATTGAACTACTTCATACTGTACTAATATAGTTTTTGGCATACTATTATGAAATCCCATTTTTTTAGGCTCATTGGGAAATATTGTAGGCAGAAATTTATTTATTTTATCCATAAAATAAACTGAGTTCTCTAAATACCATACAATAATTCCTAATGCATGCTAATACACTGTTGTTTGAAAATGGCATGTCTCTCTGATAATTTTTCAAGGAACAGAACTAAGTGGTACATTTCATAAATGGAATGCCAAACATTTGAGAGTGCTAATGACAGAAGTAGATGCAAAACTTGAACCTTGCCCTCTGATGCTTTGCACTTCAATTTCAATGGGTCTGCTGTAAGTGCTTGCAGAATCAGGCCCCTATTGGTGAAGTATTGTATTGTTTCTCAAACTGTTCTTAGCAGCTTGAGCTATAAGCTTAGTTAAACATGGTAATTTGAAGACTTGCATAATGCTTTTTTACATGTCAGAACTCTCACCGAAAAGATAAAATTAAAGTATTTTAAAACAAAATCACCAATTTCACCAATCTACCATAATTTTTGAGGGGGTCAACAAGCATGTGGACAAGGGGGATCCAGAGGATATTGTGTACTTACATTTTCAGAAAGCCTTTGACAGCGTCCCTCACCAAAGGCTCTTAAGCAAAGTAGCTGTCATGGGGTAAGAGGGAAGGTCCTCTCATTGATGGTAACTGGTTAAAAGATAGGAACCAAAGGGTAGGAATAAATGGTCAGCTCTCAGAATGGAGAGAAGTAAATAATGGTGTCCCCCTGGGGGTCTGTGCTAGGACCAGTCCTATTCAGCATATTCATAAATGATCTGGGAAAACGGATGAACAGTGAGGTGACAACATTTTCAGATGATACAAAACTACTCAAGGTATTTCAGTCCAAAACAGACTGAAGGGCTACAAAGGGATCTCACAAAACTGGGTAACTGGGCAACAAAATTGCAGATGAAATTCAGTGTTGATAAATGGAAAGTAATGCACAGAGGAAAACATAACTCCAGCTATATGTATAAAATGATGGGGTCTAAATTAGCTGTTACTACTCAAGAAAGAGATCTTGGAGTCATTGTGGATAGTTCTCTGGAAACATTCACTCAATGTGCAGTGGCAGTCAAAAAAGCTAACAGAGTGCTGGGAATCATTAAGAAATGGATAGATAATAAGACAGAAAATATCGTATTGCCTCTATATAAATCCATGGTACACCCACATCTTGAATACTGTGTGCATATGTGGTTGCCCCATCTCAAAAAAGATACATTGGAATTGGAAAAGGTTCAGAAAAGGGCAATAAAAATGATTAGGGGTATGGAACAGCTTCCGTATGTGGAGAGATTAAGAAGATTAGGACTTTTCATCTTGGAAAAGAGACGACTAAGGAGGAGTATGATAGAGGTCTATAAAATCATGACTGGTATGGAGAAAATAAATAAGGAAGTGTTATTTACTCCTTCTCATAACATAGGAACTC
>NW_020714597.1:0-4685 GCF_002925995.2 Terrapene triunguis | reverse complement strand
ACCTCCCAATTGACCTGGACTGTGGGTTCTCCCAGAGGGGAAGGTCTCTGGGCTGTTCCCCAACCCACATGGTGAATCTCTGAGGCAAGAAAATCTGCCAATAAGCGCAGGACCCACCAAGATAGGGGAGGAACTTTGTCACACTGGTGTCAGGGGTGGGATCTTGGGGTGCACAGCACGGCAGAAGAAGGAGGGTGATTTAAACAAAAAAAACAAAAAACAAAAAAAAAGGGAAAGGGTTTATTTTTTTCACCACAATGGATGACATAGTGCGGGCACTGATACAAGCTACGGCGGCCCAGCAGGAGGCTACCCGTGTCCAGGCAGCCGCCCAACAGGATGCAGGGTGGCTGCAGCAAGAGACTAATCGCCTGCTGATGGACCAGGCTGCTCAAGACCGAGCTATGTTGCGGGACCTGGTAAACCAGGTAAAGTCCCTTACAGAGCTGAATCGCGGCCATGATGGGACGCGGCTCATACGGGCCAGCCATTGGCTGCAGAAAATGACACGGGAGGATGATGTAGAGGCATACCTTCTGGCCTTTGAGAGGACAGCCCTACGGGAGGCCTGGCCTCGAGATCAGTGGTCTGGCATCCTTGCCCCATTCCTGTGTGGGGAGGCCCAGAAGGCCTACCATGATCTGCCTGAAGAGGCTGCGGCAGACTACCCCCAGCTGAAAGCAGAGATCCTGGCCAGATCTGGGGTAATGACAGCAGTGCGGGCCCAGGAGTATCACGGTTGGAGGTACCAGGAAGACAAAACCCCGCGGTCCCAATTGTATGACCTCATCCATCTCGCATGAAAGTGGTTGCAAACAGAGTCCTGGAGTCCGGAAGAGATACTAGCGGTTCTGGTCATCGAACGATACATGAGGGGACTACCACCAGACCTTCGTGCCTGGGTAAGCCAGAACGAACCCTCCACCTATGATGAGGTTGTCACCCTGGTACAGAGGCGAAGGACAGCGAGGGAGCTGACCTGACCAGTTAAGGAAGAGGCACCCCGGGTTAAACTAGCAGCATCAGGCCCTAAAGTTCGGGTGTCTGAGCCACCAGGAGGGCCCAGGTGGAAAAAGAGAGAGGCTGAAGGCCCATTAGAGGCCACAAAGAGTCGGAGCACTGAGGGAGAAGAGGATCATGATGTTAGACTGCCCAAACCAAGAGACCGGGGAATGCCTAGGGCTCCATACAGATGTTATGCCTGCGGGGAGTGGGGACACATAGCTGCACAGTGACCCAATGCTGAGGAGCCTATGCAGTGTAACCTGGGGAACTGGGCAGATCCATGCTCCCTAATCCACCTTGTGGGAGTCTCACTAACCCCACATATGTATACCAGACCAGTGAAATTAAATGGGGTAGGGACCATGGCACTGGTTGACTCGGGGAGTGCTATCACGCTTATCTCAGGGAAACTCGTGAAGCGTTGTCAGCTGCTGCAGGCTAAACGTACGGGGATAACATGTGTCCATGGGACAGTTCCTTACTACCCCACCATCCCAGTAAAAATCGAGATCCAAGGGAACACTACTGAGGTAGCAACAGATGTAGTCCCTAAACTCCCATACCCAGTGCTCATAGGGAGGGACTTCCCAGGGTTTGGAAACTTACTCCCAGTAGGGGGATTGGAGAAACATGAGGACCCTAAAATTGATGAGGCATCCACAGCAGACTGTCAACCCCCAATCTTCTCTGAAATATCCCCAGATTTGTTCTCCACTCCCAGACAGGGTAGAAAGACAAAAAGGGAAAGAAGGGCAGCTATGGCCTTGGGAACCCGAATACTCCCAAAGCCAGAGGGTCGCTCTTGTAGGTAGGCGGACCCGCGCAGCTGAAAAGGAGGCCACGTAGGAGGGAGAAGCACCTGAGTCTGACCCCCACTCTAATGCTTCTGAACCAGTAGAGGCAACAGAGTCTGGGCCCCTAGATCTTGGGCAGATTAGCCCCGGGAGAGGAAATTTTGGACAGGACCAGGCAGAAGACCCAAGGTATGACAACATTAGGAAGGAGGTGACTGAAATAGATGGGGTCCCCGCGGAAGGAAAAACCCAGGGACCAGGACCCTACTTCATAATGAAGAAGGATCTCTTATACCGAGTTGCACCAGTACAGGGACAGAAGGTACAGCAGATCCTAATACCTCAAAAACACCAGAACGCTGTATTAAGTCTTGCTCATAGTCATCTTTTTGGGGGGCAATCGGGGGTAGAGAAGACCCTGGCACGAGGCCTACGACGGTTCTTCTGGCCCGGAGTACATGAAGAAGTGCGGAGGTACTGTGCTTCCTGCCCGGAGTGTCAGCTGCACAGTCCCCATCCCCACTTGAGGGCACCTTTAGTACCCCTTCCCATCATAGAGGTCCCCTTCGAGCGAATAGCCATGGACCTAGTGGGACCCCTGGAGAAGACGGCTCGGGGCCACCAATATATACTTGTTGTTTTGGACTATGCTACTCGCTACCCAGAAGCCGTCCCCCTGCAGAACACGGCCTCTAAAACTATAGCCAAAGAGGTGGTAGGGATCTTTGCCCAAATGGGGCTACCAAAGGAGATATTAACCGACCAAGGAACCCCATTTATGTCGAAGCTAATGAAGGACCTCTGTACGCTGCTCCATATACATACCCTGAGAACTTCGGTCTACCATCCGCAGACTGATGGGTTGGTAGAAAGGTTTAACCGAACCCTCAAGGCTATGATAAGGAAGGTGGTAAGTCGGGAGGGGAAGGATTGGGACACCCTACTACCCTACCTTATGTTCGCTATCCGGGAGGTACCACAGGCCTCAACTGGGTTTTCCCCCTTCGAGTTATTATACGGGCGTCACCCCCCGTGGCACACTAGATATCGCCAAAGAGATCTGGGAAGAGGAACCCAATGAGGGGAGAAATATAATAGAGCATGTAATGCAGATGCGAGACCGGATAGCCCGGGTTACCCCTATTGTACGGGAACATTTGGAGAAGGCACAGGAGGCCCAGCGAACCCATTACAATCGCCAGGCAAAAGTGTGACAGTTCCAACCAGGGGATCGGGTTATGGTGTTGGTACCCACGGCAGAAAGCAAGCTTCTGGCCCAATGGCCAGATTAGGTGGTTGAACCCGTGGGGGAAGTAACCTACAAGGTGCGGCAGCCAGGACACAGAAAACAAGAACAGATTTATCACGTTAACCTTCTGAAACCCTGGCATGCACAAGAGGCATGCACAACGGTCCAAAAAGACCTAACTGAGGAAAACAAGCCTTCCAAACAGGTGAGAGTGTCTCCCAATTTAACACCAGACCAGAAGAATGAGGTGTCTGAGATGATCTTCCGGAACCAAGATGTGTTCTCGACAAAACCGGGTCGAACAACCGAGACCTATCACCACATCGTCACGAACCCTGGGGCCAGAGTAACAATGAGGTCCTATCGGGTGCCAGCGGCAAAAAGGGAGGAAATAAAAGCAGAAGTAAAAAAAATGCTGGAGTTGGGGATCATCGAAGAATCCCACAGTCAGTGGTCCAGCCCAATCGTGCTGGTGCCCAAACCTGATGGCACCACAAGATTTTGCAACGACTTCCGGCGACTAAATGAAGTATCCCAGTTCGACGCGTACCCCATACCTCACATAGATGAGCTAGTGGACCGTCTGGGTAATGCCCGGTACTTGACTACCCTAGACTTGACAAAGGGGTACTGGCAGATTCCCCTTGCAGAAGACGCAAAGGAAAAGACTGCGTTCTCTACACCAGAGGGTCTTTTTCAATATACTGTCCTCCCTTTTGGACTACATGGGGCCCCAGCTACCTTCCAGCGCCTCATGGACAAGCTATTACGCCCGCATAACAGTTATGCTGCTGCCTACTTGGACGATGTGGTCATTCATACCCCAGACTGGGAAACCCACCTGGAGAAGGTGGAGGCAGTCCTCGATACCTTCAGGCGAGCTGGCCTTACAGCAAACCCTGCCAAGTGCGCTGTAGGGTTTACAGAGGCCAAATATCTTGGCTACATTGTGGGAAAAGATCTGGTAAAACCCCAAGTGAACAAGTTAGAGGCCATCCAAAATTGGCCCCAACCAAATCGCAAGAAACAAGTCCGGGCGTTCCTAGGTGTGGTGGGGTATTACCGACGATTTATCCCCCACTTTATCACAAGGGCAAGCCCCCTGACAGACCTAGTGAAAGCTCGTGGACCTGATATGGTGAGATGGTCTGACGCAGCAGAGGAAGCATTCACAGACCTACGGACTGCCCTCTGCAATAACCCCGTACTGATAGCCCCAGATTTTACCAAGGAGTTTATCCTGCCAACGGATGCATCAGAAGTAGGGTTGGAGGCCGTTCTATCACAGATGGTCAGGGAGGAGGAACACCCAATTCTATACCTCAGTCGGAAACTCCTTCCAAAGGAACAAAAATATGCAGTGGTGGAGAGAGAATGCCTCGCTGTAAAATGGGCCATGGAAACATTGGCTACTACCTGCTCGGGCGAAGATTTGTCCTCATGACCAACCATGCCCCTCTTCAATGGATGCAGCGGAACAAGGAGAAGAACACAAGGGTGACCAGATGGTTCTTATCCCTCCAACCTTTCCAGTTCCGTGTGCAACACAGAGCTGGGAGCCGTCATGACAACGCCGATGGCTTGTCACGTGTGCACTGTCTGGCATCCCAAGCTGCCCAACCCCTTGGCGTTGAGCA
>NW_020714596.1:0-4674 GCF_002925995.2 Terrapene triunguis | reverse complement strand
ACCTGGACTGTGGGTTCTCCCAGAGGGGAAGGTCTCTGGGCTGTTCCCCAACCCACATGGTGAATCTCTGAGGCAAGAAAATCTGCCAATAAGCGCAGGACCCACCAAGATAGGGGAGGAACTTTGTCACACTGGTGTCAGGGGTGGGATCTTGGGGTGCACAGCACGGCAGAAGAAGGAGGGTGATTTAAACAAAAAAAACAAAAAACAAAAAAAAAGGGAAAGGGTTTATTTTTTTCACCACAATGGATGACATAGTGCGGGCACTGATACAAGCTACGGCGGCCCAGCAGGAGGCTACCCGTGTCCAGGCAGCCGCCCAACAGGATGCAGGGTGGCTGCAGCAAGAGACTAATCGCCTGCTGATGGACCAGGCTGCTCAAGACCGAGCTATGTTGCGGGACCTGGTAAACCAGGTAAAGTCCCTTACAGAGCTGAATCGCGGCCATGATGGGACGCGGCTCATACGGGCCAGCCATTGGCTGCAGAAAATGACACGGGAGGATGATGTAGAGGCATACCTTCTGGCCTTTGAGAGGACAGCCCTACGGGAGGCCTGGCCTCGAGATCAGTGGTCTGGCATCCTTGCCCCATTCCTGTGTGGGGAGGCCCAGAAGGTCTACCATAATCTGCCTGAAGAGGCTGCGGCAGACTACCCCCAGCTGAAAGCAGAGATCCTGGCCAGATCTGGGGTAATGACAGCAGTGCGGGCCCAGGAGTATCACGGTTGGAGGTACCAGGAAGACAAAACCCCGCGGTCCCAATTGTATGACCTCATCCATCTCGCATGAAAGTGGTTGCAAACAGAGTCCTGGAGTCCGGAAGAGATACTAGCGGTTCTGGTCATCGAACGATACATGAGGGGACTACCACCAGACCTTCGTGCCTGGGTAAGCCAGAACGAACCCTCCACCTATGATGAGGTTGTCACCCTGGTACAGAGGCGAAGGACAGCGAGGGAGCTGACCTGACCAGTTAAGGAAGAGGCACCCCGGGTTAAACTAGCAGCATCAGGCCCTAAAGTTCGGGTGTCTGAGCCACCAGGAGGGCCCAGGTGGAAAAAGAGAGAGGCTGAAGGCCCATTAGAGGCCACAAAGAGTCGGAGCACTGAGGGAGAAGAGGATCATGATGTTAGACTGCCCAAACCAAGAGACCGGGGAACACCTAGGGCTCCATACAGATGTTATGCCTGCGGGGAGTGGGGACACATAGCTGCACAGTGACCCAATGCTGAGGAGCCTATGCAGTGTAACCTGGGGAACTGGGCAGATCCATGCTCCCTAATCCACCTTGTGGGGGTCTCACTAACCCCACATATGTATACCAGACCAGTGAAATTAAATGGGGTAGGGACCACGGCACTGGTTGACTCGGGGAGTGCTATCACTCTTATCTCAGGGAAACTCGTGAAGCGTTGTCAGCTGCTGCAGGCTAAACGTACGGGGATAACATGTGTCCATGGGACAGTTCATTACTACCCCACCATTCCAGTAAAAATCGAGATCCAAGGGAACATTACTGAGGTAGCAACAGATGTAGTCCCTAAACTCCCATACCCAGTGCTCATAGGGAGGGACTTCCCAGGGTTTGGAAACTTACTCCCAGTAGGGGGATTGGAGAAACATGAGGACCCTAAAATTGATGAGGCATCCACAGCAGACTGTCAACCCCCAATCTTCTCTGAAATATCCCCAGATTTGTTCTCCACTCCCAGACAGGGTAGAAAGACAAAAAGGGAAAGAAGGGCAGCTATGGCCTTGGGAACCCGAATACTCCCAAAGCCTCGAGATCAAGACCCTCTGGTCGCTCTTGTAGGTAGGCGGACCCGCGCAGCTGAAAAGGAGGCCACGTAGGAGGGAGAAGCACCTGAGTCTGACCCCCACTCTAATGCTTCTGAACCAGTAGAGGCAACAGAGTCTGGGCCCCTAGATCTTGGGCAGATTAGCCCCGGGAGAGGAAATTTTGGACAGGACCAGGCAGAAGACCCAAGGTATGACAACATTAGGAAGGCGGTGACTGAAATAGATGGGGTCCCCGCGGAAGGAAAAACCCAGGGACCAGGACCCTACTTCATAATGAAGAAGGATCTCTTATACCGGGTTGCACCAGTACAGGGACAGAAGGTACAGCAGATCCTAGTACCTCAAAAACACCAGAACGCTGTATTAAGTCTTGCTCATAGTCATCTTTTTGGGGGGCAATCGGGGGTAGAGAAGACCCTGGCACGAGGCCTACGACGGTTCTTCTGGCCCGGAGTACATGAAGAAGTGCGGAGGTACTGTGCTTCCTGCCCGGAGTGTCAGCTGCACAGTCCCCATCCCCACTTGAGGGCACCTTTAGTACCCCTTCCCATCATAGAGGTCCCCTTCGAGGCAATAGCCATGGACCTAGTGGGACCCCTGGAGAAGACGGCTCGGGGCCACCAATATATACTTGTTGTTTTGGACTATGCTACTCGCTACCCAGAAGCCGTCCCCCTGCAGAACACGGCCTCTAAAACTATAGCCAAAGAGGTGGTAGGGATCTTTGCCCAAATGGGGCTACCAAAGGAGATATTAACCGACCAAGGAACCCCATTTATGTCGAAGCTAATGAAGGACCTCTGTACGCTGCTCCATATACATACCCTGAGAACTTCGGTCTACCATCCGCAGACTGATGGGTTGGTAGAAAGGTTTAACCGAACCCTCAAGGCTATGATAAGGAAGGTGGTAAGTCGGGAGGGGAAGGATTGGGACACCCTACTACCCTACCTTATGTTCGCTATCCGGGAGGTACCACAGGCCTCAACTGGGTTTTCCCCCTTCGAGTTATTATACGGGCGTCACCCCCCGTGGCACACTAGATATCGCCAAAGAGATCTGGGAAGAGGAACCCAATGAGGGGAGAAATATAATAGAGCATGTAATGCAGATGCGAGACCAGATAGCCCAGGTTACCCCTATTGTACGGGAACATTTGGAGAAAGCACAGGAGGCCCAGCGAACCTATTACAATCGCCAGGCAAAAGTGTGACAGTTCCAACCAGGGGATCGGGTTATGGTGTTGGTACCCACGGCAGAAAGCAAGCTTCTGGCCCAATGGCCAGATTAGGTGGTTGAACCCGTGGGGGAAGTAACCTACAAGGTGCGGCAGCCAGGACACAGAAAACAAGAACAGATTTATCACGTTAACCTTCTGAAACCCTGGCATGCACAATGGTCCAAAAAGACCTAACTGAGGAAAACAAGCCTTCCAAACAGGTGAGAGTGTCTCCCGATTTAACACCAGACCAGAAGAATGAGGTGTCTGAGATGATCTTCCGGAACCAAGATGTGTTCTCGACAAAACCGGGTCGAACAACCGAGACCTATCACCACATCGTCACGAACCCTGGGGCCAGAGTAACAATGAGGTCCTATCGGGTGCCAGCGGCAAAAAGGGAGGAAATAAAAGCAGAAGTAAAAAAAATGCTGCAGTTGGGGATCATCGAAGAATCCCACAGTCAGTGGTCCAGCCCAATCGTGCTGGTGCCCAAACCTGATGGCACCACAAGATTTTGCAACGACTTCCGGCGACTAAATGAAGTATCCCAGTTCGACGCGTACCCCATACCTCACATAGATGAGCTAGTGGACCGTCTGGGTAATGCCCGGTACTTGACTACCCTAGACTTGACAAAGGGGTACTGGCAGATTCCCCTTGCAGAAGACGCAAAGGAAAAGACTGCGTTCTCTACACCAGAGGGTCTTTTTCAATATACTGTCCTCTCTTTTGGACTACACGGGGCCCCAGCTATCTTCCAGCGCCTCATGGACAAGCTATTACGCCCGCATAACAGTTATGCTGCTGCCTACTTGGACGATGTGGTCATTCATACCCCAGACTGGGAAACCCACCTGGAGAAGGTGGAGGCAGTCCTCGATACCTTCAGGCGAGCTGGCCTTACAGCAAACCCTGCCAAGTGCGCTGTAGGGTTTACAGAGGCCAAATATCTTGGCTACATTGTGGGAAAAGATCTGGTAAAACCCCAAGTGAACAAGTTAGAGGCCATCCAAAATTGGCCCCAACCAAATCGCAAGAAACAAGTCCGGGCGTTCCTAGGTGTGGTGGGGTATTACCGACGATTTATCCCCCACTTTATCACAAGGGCAAGCCCCCTGACAGACCTAGTGAAAGCTCGTGGACCTGATATGGTGAGATGGTCTGACGCAGCAGAGGAAGCATTCACAGACCTACGGACTGCCCTCTGCAATAACCCCGTACTGATAGCCCCAGATTTTACCAAGGAGTTTATCCTGCCAACGGATGCATCAGAAGTAGGGTTGGAGGCCGTTCTATCACAGATGGTCAGGGAGGAGGAACACCCAATTCTATACCTCAGTCGGAAACTCCTTCCAAAGGAACAAAAATATGCAGTGGTGGAGAGAGAATGCCTCGCTGTAAAATGGGCCATGGAAACATTGGCTACTACCTGCTCGGGCGAAGATTTGTCCTCATGACCAACCATGCCCCTCTTCAATGGATGCAGCGGAACAAGGAGAAGAACACAAGGGTGACCAGATGGTTCTTATCCCTCCAACCTTTCCAGTTCCGTGTGCAACACAGAGCTGGGAGCCGTCATGACAACGCCGATGGCTTGTCACGTGTGCACTGTCTGGCATCCCAAGCTGCCCAACCCCTTGGCGTTGAGCA
>NW_020714595.1:0-1547 GCF_002925995.2 Terrapene triunguis | reverse complement strand
AAAAGTTTGTGAGTAACAATACTGAGACTCAATATAAAGGCATATATCCCCCCCGTCTCAGGCCTGGTCTACACTACGAGTTTAGGTCGACTTTAGCCGCGTTAAATCGACTTAAGCCTGGACACGTTTACACTACGAAGCCCTTTCTGTCGACTTAAAGGGCCCTTTAAACCGGTTTCCTAACACCACCTCGACAAGGGGATTAGCGATAAAATCGGCCTTAGGGGGTCGGAATTGGGTTAGTGTGGACGGAATTCGACATTACTGGCCTCCGGGAGCTATCCCACAGTGCTTCATTGTGACCGCTCTGGACAGCACTCTCATCTCAGATGCACTGGCCAGGTAGACAGGAAAAGCCCCGCGAACGTTTGAATTTCATTTCCTGTTTGCTCAGCGTGGAGAGCACAGGTGACCATGCAGAGCCCATCAGCACAGGTAACCATGATGGAGTCCCAGTCCCAGTCCCAGGATCGCAGAAGAGCTCCAGCCTGGACCGAACGGGAGGTACAGGATCTGATCGCCATCTGGGGAGATGAAGCAGTGCTCGCCGAACTCCGAAACAGTAAAAGAAACGGCAAAACATTAGAAAAGATCTCCAAGGCCATGAAGGACAGAGGCCATAACAGGGACGCGCGGCAGTGCCGCGTGAAAATTAAGGAGCTAAGGCAAGCCTACCACAAAGTCAGAGACGCAAACGGAAGGTCCGGGGCAGAGCCGCAAACATGCCGCTACTACGCGGAGCTGCATGCCATTCTAGGGCGTGCAGCCACCACTAGCCCAAGCGTGTTCTATGAGTCCCTCTCTGCAAACGGGGAAGCGGGTTCGGCGGACGAGGAAGATGAGGATGGAGAGAACATAGATAGCTCACAGCAGCAAGGAAGCGGAGAAACCAGTTACCCCAACAGCCAGGATATGTTTGTCACCCTGGACCTGGAAACAGTAACCCCCGAACTGACTGGAGAGGAATTATTTCAGCTCAGTGCTAATGTGGACACGAGAACGAATGGATATAAACTGGCCGTGGGGAAATTTAGGCTTGAAATTAGACGAAGGTTTCTAACCGTCAGAGGGGTGAAATTTTGGAACAGCCTTCCGAAGGAAACGGTGGGGGCGAAAGACCTCTCTGGCTTCAAGATTAGGCTAGATAAGTTTATGGAGGGAATGGTTTGATGGGATTACGTGATTCTAATCAATTAGGCAATAACGGCCATCGCTGGTAAAATGAGGGTCTGGCTAGAGAATCTTGCCTGTATGCTCGGGGTTCTGCTGATCGCCATATTTGGGGTCGGGAAGGAATTTTCCTCCAGGGTAGATTGGCAGTGGCCCTGGAGGTTTTTCGCCTTCCTCCGCAGCATAGGGCAGGGGTCGCAAGCTGGAAGATTCTCTGCGACTTGAAGTCTTTAGATCACGATCTGGAGACTTCAACAGCAGAGTTAAGGGAAAGTGGGGGGGTCAGCTTTTGTGGCCTGCATCATGCGGGGGGTCAGACTAGATGACCATATTGGTCCCTTCTGACCTTAAAGTCTATGAGTCTATGAGTCTATGAG
>NW_020714594.1:0-3880 GCF_002925995.2 Terrapene triunguis | reverse complement strand
CTCATAGACTCATAGACTCATAGACTTTAAGGTCAGAAGGGACCAATATGGTCATCTAGTCTGACCCCCCGCATGATGCAGGCCACAAAAGCTGACCCCCCCACTTTCCCTTAACTCTGCTGTTGAAGTCTCCAGATCGTGATCTAAAGACTTCAAGTCGCAGAGAATCTTCCAGCTTGCGACCCCTGCCCTATGCTGCGGAGGAAGGCGAAAAACCTCCAGGGCCACTGCCAATCTACCCTGGAGGAAAATTCCTTCCCGACCCCAAATATGGCGATCAGCAGAACCCCGAGCATACAGGCAAGATTCTCTAGCCAGACCCTCATTTTACCAGCGATGGCCGTTATTGCCTAATTGATTAGAATCACGTAATCCCATCAAACCATTCCCTCCATAAACTTATCTAGCCTAATCTTGAAGCCAGAGAGGTCTTTCGCCCCCACCGTTTCCCTCGGAAGGCCGTTCCAAAATTTCACCCCTCTGACGGTTAGAAACCTTCGTCTAATTTCAAGCCTAAATTTCCCCACGGCCAGTTTGTATCCATTCGTTCTTGTGTCCACATTAGCACTGAACTGAAATAATTCCTCTCCCTCCCTGGTATTTATCCCTTTGATATATTTAAAGAGAGCAATCATATCCCCCCTCAGCCTTCTTTTGGTTAGGCTAAACAAACCAAGCTCCTCGAGTCTCCTTTCATAGGAAAGGTTTTCCATTCCTCGGATCATCCTAGTTGCCCTTCTCTGTACCCGTTCCAGTTTCAGTTCATCCCTTTTAAACATAGGAGACCAGAACTGCACACAGTACTCCAAGTGAGGTCTCACCAGCGCCTTGTATAACGGAAGCAGCACCTCCCTGTCCCTACTAGAAATACCTCGCCTTATGCATCCCAAGATCGCATTAGCTTTTTTCACAGCCACGTCGCATTGCCGACTCATAGTCATCTTGCGATCAACCAGGACTCCGAGGTCCTTCTCCTCCTCAGTCACTTCTAACCTATGCGTCCCTAGCTTATAACTGAAATTCTTATTAGTCATCCCTAAATGCATCACCTTACACTTCTCACTATTAAATCTCATCCTATTACTAATACTCCAATTTACAAGGTCATCCAAGTCTCCCTGCAGAATATCCCGATCCTTCTCCGAGTTGGCAATGCCTCCCAACTTTGTGTCATCCGCAAACTTTATCAGCCCACTCCTACATTTGGTTCCGAGGTCAGTAATGAATAGATTAAATAAAATCGGACCCAGAACTGAACCTTGAGGAACCCCACTGGTGACCTCCCTCCAATCTGAGAGTTCACCTTTCAGTACTACCCGCTGCAGTCTCCCCTTTAACCAGTTCCTTATCCATCTCTGGATTTTCCTATCGATCCCCATCTTATCCAATTTAACCAATAATTCCTCATGCGGAACAGTATCAAACGCTTTACTAAAATCGAGGTATATTAGATCCACCGCATTTCCTTTATCTAGAAGGTCTGTTACTTTCTCAAAGAAGGAGATCAGGTTGGTTTGGCACGACCTGCCTTTCGTAAACCCATGTTGTAATTTGTCCCAATTGCCATTCACCTCAAGGTCCTTAACTACTTTCTCCTTCAAGATTTTTTCCAAGATCTTACATACTACAGAAGTTAAACTAACAGGCCTGTAGTTACCCGGGTCGCTTTTTTCCCCTTCTTGAAAATAGGAACCACATTAGCTATTCTCCAGTCCAACGGTACCACCCCCGAGCTTACAGATTCATTAAAAATTGTCGCCAAGGGGCTCGCAATTTCTCGCGCCAGTTCCTTCAATATTCTAGGATGAAGATCATCCGGTCCGCCCGATTTAGTCCCGTTTAGCTGGTCAAGTTTGGCTTCCACCTCTGATACTGTAATATCTATCCCCCCTCCTCTATTCCTCTCTGTCCTACTCCCTCTATTCCTGGACCCTTCATTAGCCTTATTAAAGACCGAAGCAAAATATTCATTTAGATATTGTGCCATGCCTAGATTATTCTTAATTTCCACTCCATCCACATTCTTCAGCGGTCCCACTTCCTCTTTCTTTGTTTTCTTCCTATTTATATGGCTATAAAACCTCTTACTATTGGATTTAATTCCCCTTGCCAGGTCCAACTCTACACGGCTTTTGGCCTTTCTCACCGCATCCCTACATGCTATAAACTCACTAAGGTAGGTTTCCTTGCTGATCCCTCCCTTCTTCCATTCTCTGTACGCTTTCTGTTTTTTCTTAATCGCCCCTTTGAGACTCCCGCTCATCCAGCTAGGTCTAAATCTCCTGCCCACTAATCGTTTTCCCTTTCTCGGGATACAGGCCTCAGACATCTCATGCAACTTCTGCTTGAAATAATCCCAGGCGTCATCTGCCTTTAGATCCCTAAGTATGTTAGCCCAATCCACTTCCCTAAGTAGTTGCCTTAATTTATTAAAGTTGGCCTTTTTGAAATTGTAAACCTTAGTTACAGTATCATTTCTGTTAATCCTTCCATTTAGTTTAAACCGAATTAGCTCATGGTCACTCGAGCCAAGGTTGTCCCCTACAACCATTTCCTCAACGAGGTCCTCACTACTCACCAGCACTAAATCTAAAATGGCATCCCCCCTCGTCGGTTCAGTTACTACTTGATGAAGGAATTCATCTGCTAGCACGTCTAAGAACATCTGAGCCCTGTTATTGTTACTAGCATTTGTTCCCCAATCTATATCTGGGAAGTTAAAGTCCCCCATGATGACACAGTTCTTATCAGTTTTTACTTCCCTAAAAACATTAAGTAGTTCTCTGTCTGCCTCCAGGCTAGATCCCGGCGGTCTATAGCACACCCCAAGCACTATCTCGGGAGAGGCTCTAGTAGTTCTTTTGTGCAGTGTAATTATTGCCCATACAGACTCCGTCTTATCCATTCCTTCACTTATTATTTCTTTACATTTTAGCTCATTATTGACATATAACGCCACTCCCCCACCTTTACCTTTTTTCCGGTCATTCCTAAACAGCACATACCCTTCCATACCTGTACTTCAGTCATGACTACCGTTCCACCACGTTTCGGTTATTCCTACGATATCAGGTTTCATTTCTTGGACCAAGAGCTCCAATTCCTCCATTTTGTTACCTAGGCTTCTCGCATTGGTGTATAAACATCTTACCGTATGCTGTCTATCCTTTCTCCCATTAGTTATGCAATTTGGAACGGACCCCATGCTGTCCATCCTCCCCCTCTTTCTTATGTCCAATTCCCTACCCCTACCTATGTCTGTGCTTATCTCCTCACACTCCTTTTCAGTGTTGGAATCTGGCGTGGAGATTGACTGAACATCTCCCAACCGTCTCCCCCAAATTCCTAGTTTAAAGCCCTTTTGATGAGATGAGCCAGCCTCCCTCCCAGAAGTCTATTCCCTTCCCTACTCAGGTGAAGTCCATCCCGCGAGAACAGCTGTCTGTCCCCAAAAGCCTCCCAGTGGCCATACATCCCAAAGCCCTCCTTGTAGCACCACTCCCTTAGCCAGCTATTTATCCTCACAATTCTGTCAGCCCTTTGCTGTCCTTCTCTATTAACTGGCCACCAGGTTTGGTCAGTATTAACCTGAGCTGAGTTATTCCAACTGATGGGCTACAGGTGAAAAACTGTTTCCTCTGATTCATCCAATTCATCAGCCTCTTGAGTTACTGTAAGAGTTTCTGGAAGTTAACCAGCTTCTGGGTTGTTTATGCCTTTACCAGCCCTGATAGAGGCACAAGGTTACATATATATATGATTTGCTATTGAAAAGCCAGCCTATGCATCCATCCGATAAGGGCCAGGGCCAAAGTCCATTGAAATCAGTGGATAGACTCCCACTAACTTCAATGGACTTTGGATCAAGTCCCAAATGTAC
>NW_020714593.1:0-4835 GCF_002925995.2 Terrapene triunguis | reverse complement strand
GATCTGGGTGCTGGCAGACATGGGGCTGGCAGACGTGGGGCTAGATTGCTACACAGCAGCAAC
The DNA here is from genome assembly GCF_002925995.2 of Terrapene triunguis. Classification (NCBI taxonomy): domain Eukaryota; kingdom Metazoa; phylum Chordata; order Testudines; family Emydidae; genus Terrapene; species Terrapene triunguis. The sequence goes on along the minus strand of NW_020714593.1, from coordinate 4,772 downwards.
CCCTTGCCTTTTGGGCAGAAGATAGTATATTATGACTGGTATCCATCGTTGTCACACTGCAGTGGGTATCATATTGTGCAGTAGACCTGAAGGCTTACTGCCAAGCGCCCAGTATTTGCTGCCAAGCACCCAGAAAATGCCAAGGGCTATCAGTCATGCTGCGCCGTCGTCTTAAGATGTAAAAAATAGATTTATTCTGTATTCATTTGCTTCCCCCCTCCCTCCTGCTAAACCCAGGCTTTTGAGTTCAATCTTTGGGGGGGGGCATTCTGTGTGACACTTGTTTGTGTTTCTCCCTGATGCAAACCCACCTTTCTTGATTTTAATTCCCTGTACCTGTACGCCATGTCGTCACTCGCCCCTCCCTCCCTCCCCCTCTCCCTCCCCTGGTCCGTCAGATATAAATTTTATTATAGAATATTTAAAAATAAACGGTACAAAAGATTTGAGGAGTCAGTTGTCGGTCATTGGGGGAACATACAGAGTATGGGGAGGATGTTGTTATGTCAGGGTTGGCAGCACACATAATACATATAGACTGTGATGTCTCGCCTTTTTTCAGACCAGACGCCATAGCCAGCACTGGGATCATGGAGCCCGCTCAGATCACCGCGGCAATTATGAGCACTATGATCACCACGCCTATTGGAATAATGGGTTGAGATCGCAATGCCCGGATGATGCAAAGCAGTGCCGCGAGGGGTTCTGGGTACATTGCGTCAGGCCCCTCCCCCGCCGTCACAGCAACGGCAGACAATAGATTCGCGCCTTTTTACCTGGGTTACCTGTGCAGACAACATACCACGCCAAGCATTGAGCCCGCTCAGCTCAGCTCACCGTCACCATATCTCTTCCGGGTGCCGGCAAACGTGGGACTGCATTGCTAAACAGCAGCAGCAGCTTACTGCCTTTTGGCGGTAGACGGTGCAGCATGACTGGTAGCCTTCATTGGCGATCTGGGTGCTGGCAGCTGTGGGGCTGGCAGCCGTAGGGCTGCATTGCACCAGCCCCTTGCCTTTTGGTAGAAGATGGTATATTACGACTGGTATCCGTCGTCATCGTACTGCAGCGGCTGTCAATCATGGGCACCCGGGCAGACAATGATGGTTATCAGTCGTAGTATGCTATTTTCTGCCAAGTGCCCAGTATTGTCTGCTAAGCACCCAGAAGAGGCCGATGGCGATCTGGGTGCTGGCAGACATGGGGCTGGCAGACGTGGGGCTAGATTGCTACACAGCAGCAACCCCTTGCCTTTTGGGCAGTAGATAGCATATTATGATTGGTATCCGTCGTTGTCATATTGCAGTGGGTATCAGATGGTGCAATAGACCTGAAGGCTAACTGCCAAGCGCCCAGTATTTGCTGCCAAGCACCCAGAAAATGCCAAGGGCTATCAGTCATGCTGCACCGTCGTCTTAAGATGTAAAAAATAGATTTATTCTCCATTCATTTGCTTCCCCCCTCCCTCCTGCTAAACCCAGGCTTTTGAGTTCAATCTTTGGGGGGGGGGGGGGCATTCTGTGTGACAGTTGTTTGTGTTTCCCTGATGCAAAGCCACCTTTCTTGATTTTAATTCCCTGTACCTGTACGCGGTGTCACTCGCCCCTCCCTCCCTCTCTCCCTCCCTCCCTTCTTCCCCTGGTCCGTCAGATACTACTTTCGCGCCTTTTTTCAGACCAGACGCCATAGCCAGCACTGGGATCATGGAGCCCGCTCAGATCACCGCGGCAATTCTGAGCACTATGAACACCACGCGCATTGTCCTGGAAAACATGCAGAGCCTCCTGGACATGCCAAAGCCAAACCAGGACCAGCTGAGGAGGAGGCGATTGCAGCGCGGCGACGATAGTGATGAGGAAATTGACATGGACCTCTCACAAGGCACAGGCCCCAGCAATGTGGAAATCTTGGTGTTACTGGGGCAGGTTCATGCCGTGGACCGCCGATTCTGGGCCCGGGAAACAAGCACAGAGTGGTGGGACCGCATCGTGTTGCAGGTCTGGGACGATGCCCAGTGGCTGCGAAACTTTCGCATGCGTAAGGGCACTTTCATGGAACTTTGTGACTTGCTTTCCCCTGCCCTGAAGCGCCAGAATACCAGGATGAGAGCAGCCCTCACAGTGGAGAAGCGAGTGGCGATAGCCCTGTGGAAGCTTGCAACGCCAGACAGCTACCGGTCAGTCGGGAATCAATTTGGAGTGGGCAAATCTACTGTGGGGGCTGCTGTGATCCAAGTTGCCAGGGCAATGAGAGACCTGGTGATATCAAGGGTAGTGACTCTGGGAAACGTGCAGACCATAGTGGATGGCTTTGCTGCAATGGGATTCCCAAACTGTGGTGGGGCCATAGACGGAACCCATATCCCTATCTTGGCACCGGCGCACCAAGCCGCCGACTACATAAACCGCAAGGGGTACTTTTCAATGCTGCTGCAAGCCCTGGTGGATCACAAGGGACGTTTCACCGACATCAACGTGGGCTGGCCGGGAAGGGTACATGATGCTCGCGTCTTCAGGCAGTCTCTTCTGTTTCGAAAGCTGGAGGAAGGGACTTTCTTCCCGGACCAGAAAATAACCATTGGGGATGTTGAAATGCCTATCGTGATCCTTGGGGACCCAGCCTACCCCTTAATGCCATGGCTCATGAAGCCGTACACAGGCAGCCTGGACAGTAGTCAGGACCTGTTCAACTACAGGCTGAGCAAGTGCCGAATGGTGGTGGAATGTGCATTTGGCCGTTTAAAAGCGCGCTGGCGCAGCTTACTGACTCGCTCAGACCTTAGCGAAAAGAATCTCCCCATTGTTATTGCTGCTTGCTGTGCGCTCCACAATATATGTGAAAGTAAGGGGGAGACATTTATGGCGGGGTGGGAGGTTGAGGCAAATCGCCTGGCTGCTGATTACGCGCAGCCAGACACCAGGGCGGTTAGAGGAGCACAGCAGGGCGCGGTGCGCATCAGAGAAGCGTTGAAAACCAGTTTTGTGACTGGCCAGGCTACGGAGTGAAACTTCTGTTTGTTGCTCCTTGATGAACCCTCTGCCCCTCCCCCACCACCCTGTTAACTCTACTTCCCTGCAAACCAACCACCCCACCCTCCCCTACTACCCTCCCCCCTTCGAGCACCACTTGCAGAGGCAATAAAGTCATTGTTGCTTCACATTCATGCATTCTTTATTACTTCAGCACACAACTAGGGGGATAATTGGAAAGGTAGCCCGGGATGGGTGGGGGAGGAGGGAAGGAAAAGGACACACTCCAATTTAAAACTTTAAAACTTATTGCTATGGAAATCATCTAGGGTGGAGTGAGTGGGTGGCCGAAGGCCCCCCCACCGTGTTCTTGGGCGTCTGGGTGAGGAGGCAATGGGACTTGGGGAGGAGGGCTGCTGGTTACAGAGGGGCTGTAGCGGCGTTCTCTGCTCCTGCTGCCTTTCCTGCAGCTCAACCATACGCAGGAGCATATCACTTTGATGCTCCAGCAGCCGGAGCATCGACTCTTGCTTTCTGATTACAAGTTGACGCCACCTCTCCTCTTCAGCCCGCGTTTCAGCACGCAACTTCTCCTCTTCAGCCCGCGATTCAGCACGCCACCTCTCCTCTCGCTCATATTGGGCTTTTTTAAAATCAGTCATTGACTGCCTCCACGCATTCAGCTGTGCTCTGTCAGCGTGGGAGGCAGTCTGAAGTTCAGTAAACATTTCGTCACGCGTCCTTCGCTTCCTTCTTCGAATATTCACTAGCCTCTGCGAAGGAGTAAGATTTGCAGCTGGTGGAGAAGGGAGAGGTTGTTAAAAAAGATACATTTTAGAGAACAATGGGTAGACTCTTTCACGTTAGATTTTGCTGTTCACAACATCACACAGCACATGTGCTTTCGTTACAAGGTCGCATTTTTCCTCTTATATTGAGAGTCTCCTGGTTTGCTGTGAGAGATCACTCACGCAGTGCCAGGACACAGATTTCAGCTTGCAGGCAGCCATGGTAAGACATATAGTCTTTGGGCTTTTTTAACCTTCTTAACATGTGGGGATGGTTTCAAACAGTTCTGCCCTCATTTCCCATACCAAGCACCCGTGCCATTTAAAATGGGTTTGCAATGTAAAAGGAGGGGCTGCGATTTCAGGTTTAACATGCAGCACAAACCCAACTAACTCCCCTCCCCCTCACACCCAATTCTCTGGGATGGTCACTTCACCCCTCCCCCCCACCGCGTGGTTAACAGCGGGGAATATTTCTGTTCAGCAGACCAGGAAGGGGCACCTCTGAATGTCCCCTTAATAAAATTGCCCCATTTTAACCAGGTGACCGTGAATGATATCACTCTCCTGAGGATAACAAAGAGCGATAAGGAATGGATGTTGTCTGCATGCCAGCAAACACCGGGACCATACGCTGCCATGCTTTGTTATGCAATGATTCCAGACTACGTGCTACTGGCCTGGTGTGGTAAAGTGTCCTACCATGGCGGACGGGATAAGGCAGCCCTCCCCAGAAACCTTTTGCAAAGGCTTTGGGAGTACATGAAGGAGAGCTTTCTGGAGATGTCCCTGGAGGATTTCCGCTCCATCCCCATACACGTTAACAGACTTTTCCAGTAGCTGTACTGGCCGCGATTGCCAGGGCAAATTAATCATTAATCATTAAACACGCTTGTTTTTAAACCATGTGTAATTTTTGCAAAGGTACACTCACCAGAGGTCCCCTGTGTGCCCTCAGGGTCTTGGGTCTCATAGACTCATAGACTCATAGACTTTAAGGTCAGAAGGGACCAAT
>NW_020714592.1:0-5671 GCF_002925995.2 Terrapene triunguis | reverse complement strand
ATTGGTCCCTTCTGACCTTAAAGTCTATGAGTCTATGAGTCTATGAGACCCAAGACCCTGAGGGCACACAGGGGACCTCTGGTGAGTGTACCTTTGCAAAAATTACACATGGTTTAAAAACAAGCGTGTTTAATGATTAATGATTAATTTGCCCTGGCAATCGCGGCCAGTACAGCTACTGGAAAAGTCTGTTAACGTGTATGGGGATGGAGCGGAAATCCTCCAGGGACATCTCCAGAAAGCTCTCCTTCATGTACTCCCAAAGCCTTTGCAAAAGGTTTCTGGGGAGGGCTGCCTTATCCCGTCCGCCATGGTAGGACACTTTACCACGCCAGGCCAGTAGCACGTAGTCTGGAATCATTGCATAACAAAGCATGGCAGCGTATGGTCCCGGTGTTTGCTGGCATGCAGACAACATCCATTCCTTATCGCTCTTTGTTATCCTCAGGAGAGTGATATCATTCACGGTCACCTGGTTAAAATGGGGCAATTTTATTAAGGGGACATTCAGAGGTGCCCCTTCCTGGTCTGCTGAACAGAAATATTCCCCGCTGTTAACCACGCGGTGGGGGGGAGGGGTGAAGTGACCATCCCAGAGAATTGGGTGTGAGGGGGAGGGGAGTTAGTTGGGTTTGTGCTGCATGTTAAACCTGAAATCGCAGCCCCTCCTTTTACATTGCAAACCCATTTTAAATGGCACGGGTGCTTGGTATGGGAAATGAGGGCAGAACTGTTTGAAACCATCCCCACATGTTAAGAAGGTTAAAAAAGCCCAAAGACTATATGTCTTACCATGGCTGCCTGCAAGCTGAAATCTGTGTCCTGGCACTGCGTGAGTGATCTCTCACAGCAAACCAGGAGACTCTCAATATAAGAGGAAAAATGCGACCTTGTAACGAAAGCACATGTGCTGTGTGATGTTGTGAACAGCAAAATCTAACGTGAAAGAGTCTACCCATTGTTCTCTAAAATGTATCTTTTTTAACAACCTCTCCCTTCTCCACCAGCTGCAAATCTTACTCCTTCGCAGAGGCTAGTGAATATTCGAAGAAGGAAGCGAAGGACGCGTGACGAAATGTTTACTGAACTTCAGACTGCCTCCCACGCTGACAGAGCACAGCTGAATGCGTGGAGGCAGTCAATGACTGATTTTAAAAAAGCCCAATATGAGCGAGAGGAGAGGTGGCGTGCTGAAGAGGAGAAGTTGCGTGCTGAAACGCGGGCTGAAGAGGAGAGGTGGCGTCAACTTGTAATCAGAAAGCAAGAGTCGATGCTCCGGCTGCTGGAGCATCAAAGTGATATGCTCCTGCGTATGGTTGAGCTGCAGGAAAGGCAGCAGGAGCAGAGACCGCCGCTACAGCCCCTCTGTAACCAGCAGCCATCCTCCCCAAGTCCCATTGCCTCCTCACCCAGACGCCCAAGAACACGGTGGGGGGGCCTTCGGCCACCCACTCACTCCACCCTAGATGATTTCCATAGCAATAAGTTTTAAAGTTTTAAATTGGAGTGTGTCCTTTTCCTTCCCTCCTCCCCCACCCATCCCGGGCTACCTTTCCAATTATCCCCCTAGTTGTGTGCTGAAGTAATAAAGAATGCATGAATGTGAAGCAACAATGACTTTATTGCCTCTGCAAGTGGTGCTCGAAGGGGGGAGGGTAGTAGGGGAGGGTGGGGTGGTTGGTTTGCAGGGAAGTAGAGTTAACAGGGTGGTGGGGGAGGGGCAGAGGGTTCATCAAGGAGCAACAAACAGAAGTTTCACTCCGTAGCCTGGCCAGTCACAAAACTGGTTTTCAACGCTTCTCTGATGCGCACCGCGCCCTGCTGTGCTCCTCTAACCGCCCTGGTGTCTGGCTGCGCGTAATCAGCAGCCAGGCGATTTGCCTCAACCTCCCACCCCGCCATAAATGTCTCCCCCTTACTTTCACATATATTGTGGAGCGCACAGCAAGCAGCAATAACAATGGGGAGATTCTTTTCGCTAAGGTCTGAGCGAGTCAGTAAGCTGCGCCAGCGCGCTTTTAAACGGCCAAATGCACATTCCACCACCATTCGGCACTTGCTCAGCCTGTAGTTGAACAGGTCCTGACTACTGTCCAGGCTGCCTGTGTACGGCTTCATGAGCCATGGCATTAAGGGGTAGGCTGGGTCCCCAAGGATCACGATAGGCATTTCAACATCCCCAATGGTTATTTTCTGGTCCGGGAAGAAAGTCCCTTCCTCCAGCTTTCGAAACAGAAGAGACTGCCTGAAGACGCGAGCATCATGTACCCTTCCCGGCCAGCCCACGTTGATGTCGGTGAAACGTCCCTTGTGATCCACCAGGGCTTGCAGCAGCATTGAAAAGTACCCCTTGCGGTTTATGTAGTCGGCGGCTTGGTGCGCCGGTGCCAAGATAGGGATATGGGTTCCGTCTATGGCCCCACCACAGTTTGGGAATCCCATTGCAGCAAAGCCATCCACTATGGTCTGCACGTTTCCCAGAGTCACTACCCTTGATATCACCAGGTCTCTCATTGCCCTGGCAACTTGGATCACAGCAGCCCCCACAGTAGATTTGCCCACTCCAAATTGATTCCCGACTGACCGGTAGCTGTCTGGCGTTGCAAGCTTCCACAGGGCTATCGCCACTCGCTTCTCCACTGTGAGGGCTGCTCTCATCCTGGTATTCTGGCGCTTCAGGGCAGGGGAAAGCAAGTCACAAAGTTCCATGAAAGTGCCCTTACGCATGCGAAAGTTTCGCAGCCACTGGGCATCGTCCCAGACCTGCAACACGATGCGGTCCCACCACTCTGTGCTTGTTTCCCGGGCCCAGAATCGGCGGTCCACGGCATGAACCTGCCCCAGTAACACCAAGATTTCCACATTGCTGGGGCCTGTGCCTTGTGAGAGGTCCATGTCAATTTCCTCATCACTATCGTCGCCGCGCTGCAATCGCCTCCTCCTCAGCTGGTCCTGGTTTGGCTTTGGCATGTCCAGGAGGCTCTGCATGTTTTCCAGGACAATGCGCGTGGTGTTCATAGTGCTCAGAATTGCCGCGGTGATCTGAGCGGGCTCCATGATCCCAGTGCTGGCTATGGCGTCTGGTCTGAAAAAAGGCGCGAAAGTAGTATCTGACGGACCAGGGGAAGAAGGGAGGGAGGGAGAGAGGGAGGGAGGGGCGAGTGACACCGCGTACAGGTACAGGGAATTAAAATCAAGAAAGGTGGCTTTGCATCAGGGAAACACAAACAACTGTCACACAGAATGCCCCCCCCCCCCCCAAAGATTGAACTCAAAAGCCTGGGTTTAGCAGGAGGGAGGGGGGAAGCAAATGAATGGAGAATAAATCTATTTTTTACATCTTAAGACGACGGTGCAGCATGACTGATAGCCCTTGGCATTTTCTGGGTGCTTGGCAGCAAATACTGGGCGCTTGGCAGTTAGCCTTCAGGTCTATTGCACCATCTGATACCCACTGCAATATGACAACGACGGATACCAATCATAATATGCTATCTACTGCCCAAAAGGCAAGGGGTTGCTGCTGTGTAGCAATCTAGCCCCACGTCTGCCAGCCCCATGTCTGCCAGCACCCAGATCGCCATCGGCCTCTTCTGGGTGCTTAGCAGACAATACTGGGCACTTGGCAGAAAATAGCATACTACGACTGATAACCATCATTGTCTGCCCGGGTGCCCATGATTGACAGCCGCTGCAGTACGATGACGACGGATACCAGTCGTAATATACCATCTTCTACCAAAAGGCAAGGGGCTGGTGCAATGCAGCCCTACGGCTGCCAGCCCCACAGCTGCCAGCACCCAGATCGCCAATGAAGGCTACCAGTCATGCTGCACCGTCTACCGCCAAAAGGCAGTAAGCTGCTGCTGCTGTTTAGCAATGCAGTCCCACGTTTGCCGGCACCCGGAAGAGATATGGTGACGGTGAGCTGAGCTGAGCGGGCTCAATGCTTGGCGTGGTATGTTGTCTGCACAGGTAACCCAGGTAAAAAGGCGCGAATCTATTGTCTGCCGTTGCTGTGACGGCGGGGGAGGGGCCTGACGCAATGTACCCAGAACCCCTCGCGGCACTGCTTTGCATCATCCGGGCATTGCGATCTCAACCCATTATTCCAATAGGCGTGGTGATCATAGTGCTCATAATTGCCGCGGTGATCTGAGCGGGCTCCATGATCCCAGTGCTGGCTATGGCGTCTGGTCTGAAAAAAGGCGAGACATCACAGTCTATATGTATTATGTGTGCTGCCAACCCTGACATAACAACATCCTCCCCATACTCTGTATGTTCCCCCAATGACCGACAACTGACTCCTCAAATCTTTTGTACCGTTTATTTTTAAATATTCTATAATAAAATTTATATCTGACGGACCAGGGGAGGGAGAGGGGGAGGGAGGGAGGGGCGAGTGACGACATGGCGTACAGGTACAGGGAATTAAAATCAAGAAAGGTGGGTTTGCATCAGGGAGAAACACAAACAAGTGTCACACAGAATGCCCCCCCCCAAAGATTGAACTCAAAAGCCTGGGTTTAGCAGGAGGGAGGGGGGAAGCAAATGAATACAGAATAAATCTATTTTTTACATCTTAAGACGACGGCGCAGCATGACTGATAGCCCTTGGCATTTTCTGGGTGCTTGGCAGCAAATACTGGGCGCTTGGCAGTAAGCCTTCAGGTCTACTGCACAATATGATACCCACTGCAGTGTGACAACGATGGATACCAGTCATAATATACTATCTTCTGCCCAAAAGGCAAGGGGTTGCTGCTGTGTAGCAATCTAGCCCCACGTCTGCCAGCCCCATGTCTGCCAGCACCCAGATCACCATCGGCCTCTTCTGGGTGCTTAGCAGACAATACTGGGCACTTGGCAGAAAATAGCATACTACGACTCTGCTAACGTGCAATGAGCCAGCAGGGCGCCTGGCAGAAAATAGCATACTATGACTGATAACCATCATTGTCTGCCCGGGTGCCCATGATCGACAGCCACTGCAGTACGACGACGACGGTTACCAGTCGTAATAAACCATCTTCTACCAAAAGGCAAGGGGCTGGTGCAATGCAGCACCACGGCTGCCAGCCCCACAGCTGCCAGCACCCAGATCGCCAATGAAGGCTACCAGTCATGCTGCACCGTCTACCGCCAAAAGGCAGTAAGCTGCTGCTGCTGTTTAGCAATGCAGTCCCACGTTTGCCGGCACCCGGAAGAGATATGGTGACGGTAAGCTGAGCTGAGCGGGCTCAATGCTTGGCGTGGTATGTTGTCTGCACAGGTAACCCAGGTAAAAAGGCGCGAATCTATTGTCTGCCGTTGCTGTGACGGCGGGGGAGGGGCCTGACGCAATGTACCCAGAACCCCTCGCGGCACTGCTTTGCATCATCCGGGCATTGCGATCTCAACCCATAATTCCAATGGGCGCCGGAGGCTCCAGGAACTGTGGGATAGGTACCATAGTGCAATGCGCCGGAAGTCGACGCTAGCCTCGGTACTGTGGACGCGGTCCGCCGACTTCATGCACTTAGAGCATTTTAGGTGAGGACACACACAATCGGCTGCATACAACCGGTTTCTATAAAACCGGCTTCTATAAATCCGACCTAATTCTGTAGTGTAGACATAGCCTCAGATAATAAGTAAGTTAAACTTAGGTCCTTTATAATGCATGAAG
>NW_020714591.1:0-3214 GCF_002925995.2 Terrapene triunguis | reverse complement strand
CTCAGATAATAAGTAAGTTAAACTTAGGTCCTTTATAATGCATGAAGATGGGGGGGTAGGTTTATGAATACTTGCATTAGAAGATAATATACATATCCCTTTAAGACTGAATGCACCTTCAAGAAGTACCAGTGCAATATCTGACTGCAAACAAGCAAAAAAAGCAACTCTAAAATAACGGACATTAGGAGTGAAAAAAGTCTATTAGATTATCCAGTCCACCTCCTGGCCAACTATTATTGAATATTGTTTGCATAACGATAGCATTGACAGGCTTCCATTGGAATCAGAGCCTCATTGTGCTAGGTGCTGTACAAACACTTAGTAAGAGACAATCGCTGCCCTGAACAGCTTGCAATTTAAATAGACAACACAGAAAGTGTGGAAGAGAAGAACACAATATACACAACATATGAAGCTGGATTACGGTATATGCACAATGGGACAGTGTCTAAGGCCCCAGTTCCTGGAGAGTACATCAGAAACTCAGCTTGTAAGTAATTTTCTAGCCCTCTCGGTTGCAAAGAAAAGCTTGAAAATATGCATCAGGAGTAACTTATGCAAGACTTTCTTCCTGAGTCTGCTAGAACAATAGTTTGAGAGCTATAAACTGTACCGGGAATCTCCATAGGTAGGCTTGGAAGAATTAGATTTTTAATTGGTAAACGTCGATGTCACCGAACTCCCACAACTGACAACAAATATTTCCATTGATGATAATAAAAATTTACAGATAGGCAAAGTAAGAAAAACGCTGCTTCAGGACTTATTCATTATAGTCTAAATCCAGTGATTTAGACTTTTAAATTAGGCTTGTTACAAACGGACTAGGAATTAACAGTAAAAACAGCTACGGTTGGTTGATTTAAAGACATTGACTTTGTATATCTGGACATGTGATGTTGAGAGTGTGTGTCTGAATGGTTTATGAAGCTTTAACTTTTTTGAATCGCCATGTGTACTGTCATTAAATAATTGTCTGACCCTTTCTTCCATAATTTCCTGCAACTGTGAACACTGAAATGGATAAACATATAAAATAATGCTTAAAAATAAACATTGCTATTACCCATCAAAATCATAACAAATAAAAATGGAATTCTACTATGCCTATCCACAGGGGTATTATCTCTCAGACCCACAGCTCTGACGGCCCCTGTCAGGATCACACTCATAAGAGGGCTCTGGGTATGGCAAGAGGAGAAGACTGGTGGGCCCATCTGAGTTGCTGGGGAAAATACTGGCGGTGACATCACACTGCCTCCTCTGCCTCTCCATGGGGAAAAAGAACACTGACCCTTGATACTACCCCTTAAACTCCCCACAGGAGATAGGCCATGCTGTCACCTCTGGGTGGGGGCTGGGGGCTGAGAGAAGGGGGCTAGCCCCATGCATCTCTGGGAAGGGAGAGGAGCTGCTTGATATCATTCTGAATGGGAGAAGGGGCCAAGGGACAGGAGCAGAGTCCTGGGGTGTTGTGCTGTGTATTAGTTTACAGCATACTTAGAGCTCCAGATTGCCTTATTCCAGCCCTATGAGAAAAATGATCAGAGCAAAGGGATCAGATCCCCAAAGCCATAAAGAAATCAACCAAAGCAAGTACATGTTCCACAAAACACAACTTATTTTTGTAAATGCTAATTCTTACTTTTGAAACATTTAAAATATTTTCTTTGATCTGAAATTTAGAACAAGTTTTGTAGAAAGAAAGACATTTCAGGGTAGTTTTTTCCCCCTCCACAATTAACATTTGAAAACCAAATGAGGTCTTATGGCACACTTAGGGTATGTCTATGCTGCAAATGAAGGTGTGATTGTAGCACAGATAGGTATACCCATGCTAGCTTTAATTATGGGCTAGCATCTTGAGTACAAGCCTGCTGAGGAGCCTGGGTGTGTACTCAGGCTGATAGTGCATGCTGAAGTCTGTGCTGACACATCTACACTTCCATGTTAGCTAGATGTAGCTACCCACACTACATATTTTCCCTTGCATTGTAGGCATTACTCCTGGGGGGAATTTTGCGCCACTGCACAATGCAGAATTTTGCAGAAATGAACAATTTCCTTCCTCCACTGCATAGAAATGGGCTGCAGTGCTGTTGGCCACCACTAGGGGCCGTTGGACCCTGCAGGGCCCAGCTCACAAACAGAAGACAGGCCAGGGGGAGGGGGAAGGAACTGGAGGGTTCCCACAGTTGCAGTTCCCATCACCCCGTGAAGGAAGGAGGTGGTGTGCAGGAAACTCCATGCAAGCCCAGGACCCAGCATCAGACTGTTTCTCCCTCTGGATCCCTGGGTTCTAGGAGGGCAGGGGTTGTAAGTGTCTGGGCCACGGGGAAGCCTGCAGGTGGGCTCTGGGGAGAAGGGATGTGAGTGTCTGGGCTGCAGGGTGGGGGGCATGGCTGGGCTCTGGAGGGGAGGCAATGTGTGTTTCTGGCTCCCCGGCTGGGCTCTGGGGGGAGTAGAGAAACAGGAACTAGGCTGTCATAGGGGTTTCTTTAATTCTCTACTCCTGGGGGAATTTTTGTGTGTGTCTGTATTATTACAGACATACTTGCTGACAGTACTTTGAATAAATTACCAAACTAATTGAAACTGGCGTGATTATATAGTGTTATTTTGACAAATAAAATATGCAGAATTTTAAAATATTGTGCGCAGCATTTTTAATTTTTTGGTGCAGCAGTTTTATTTTTTTGGCGCAGAATTGCCCCAGGAGTAAGGCATACCCTGAATGATTGAGTAGTGTCTTTATGGAATAATAAGGGGTAAATCTGTTCCTTCCCTAGTGAAATATGGAAATATATTGTGGTTGTGCAAGGCTCAATGAAGCTGGAACAGAAATAGATGTAATATAGGATAAGAATAATAATTATAACACTTGTAGATCTAGGACTAGGTGGATTTTCACACTGTCAAGTTCTTGAATTCTTTGGCACTTTGCTACAATGTTTCTATACAAAGTCAACTATATATTTGCCCATTGGTTTGAATTAGATGGTCCCTACCCCAAAGAGTGTACAACCCAAGTATAAGACAAGAGACAACAGACGGATACAGACAGGTGTATGGGGAATACCAGCAAACAATGAGACATGATAGGCAGTGGTCTAATTTGCATGATGGTGTGTTTTGATTAACGCTATAAACTCTGGTTCACTGCAAACTGGAGTGAGGCCACCTACTCATCTCATATAGCCACCAAACAGCT
>NW_020714590.1:0-3531 GCF_002925995.2 Terrapene triunguis | reverse complement strand
ATTGGTCCCTTCTGACCTTAAAGTCTATGAGTCTATGAGTCTATGAGCTGTTTGGTGGCTATATGAGATGAGTAGGTGGCCTCACTCCAGTTTGCAGTGAACCAGAGTTTATAGCGTTAATCAAAACACACCATCATGCAAATTAGACCACTGCCTATCATGTCTCATTGTTTGCTGGTATTCCCCATACACCTGTCTGTATCCGTCTGTTGTCTCTTGTCTCTTGTCTTATACTTGGGTTGTACACTCTTTGGGGTAGGGACCATCTAATTCAAACCAATGGGCAAATATATAGTTGACTTTGTATAGAAACATTGTAGCAAAGTGCCAAAGAATTCAAGAACTTGACAGTGTGAAAATCCACCTAGTCCTAGATCTACAAGTGTTATAATTATTATTCTTATCCTATATTACATCTATTTCTGTTCCAGCTTCATTGAGCCTTGCACAACCACAATATATTTCCATATTTCACTAGGGAAGGAACAGATTTACCCCTTATTATTCCATAAAGACACTACTCAATCATTCAGGGTATGCCTTACTCCTGGGGCAATTCTGCGCCAAAAAAATAAAACTGCTGCACCAAAAAATTAAAAATGCTGCGCACAATATTTTAAAATTCTGCATATTTTATTTGTCAAAATAACACTATATAATCACGCCAGTTTCAATTAGTTTGGTAATTTATTCAAAGTACTGTCAGCAAGTATGTCTGTAATAATACAGACACACACAAAAATTCCCCCAGGAGTAGAGAATTAAAGAAACCCCTATGACAGCCTAGTTCCTGTTTCTCTACTCCCCCCAGAGCCCAGCCGGGGAGCCAGAAACACACATTGCCTCCCCTCCAGAGCCCAGCCATGCCCCCCACCCTGCAGCCCAGACACTCACATCCCTTCTCCCCAGAGCCCACCTGCAGGCTTCCCCGTGGCCCAGACACTTACAACCCCTGCCCTCCTAGAACCCAGGGATCCAGAGGGAGAAACAGTCTGATGCTGGGTCCTGGGCTTGCATGGAGTTTCCTGCACACCACCTCCTTCCTTCACGGGGTGATGGGAACTGCAACTGTGGGAACCCTCCAGTTCCTTCCCCCTCCCCCTGGCCTGTCTTCTGTTTGTGAGCTGGGCCCTGCAGGGTCCAACGGCCCCTAGTGGTGGCCAACAGCACTGCAGCCCATTTCTATGCAGTGGAGGAAGGAAATTGTTCATTTCTGCAAAATTCTGCATTGTGCAGTGGCGCAAAATTCCCCCCAGGAGTAATGCCTACAATGCAAGGGAAAATATGTAGTGTGGGTAGCTACATCTAGCTAACATGGAAGTGTAGATGTGTCAGCACAGACTTCAGCATGCACTATCAGCCTGAGTACACACCCAGGCTCCTCAGCAGGCTTGTACTCAAGATGCTAGCCCATAATTAAAGCTAGCATGGGTATACCTATCTGTGCTACAATCACACCTTCATTTGCAGCATAGACATACCCTAAGTGTGCCATAAGACCTCATTTGGTTTTCAAATGTTAATTGTGGAGGGGGAAAAAACTACCCTGAAATGTCTTTCTTTCTACAAAACTTGTTCTAAATTTCAGATCAAAGAAAATATTGTAAATGTTTCAAAAGTAAGAATTAGCATTTACAAAAATAAGTTGTGTTTTGTGGAACATGTACTTGCTTTGGTTGATTTCTTTATGGCTTTGGGGATCTGATCCCTTTGCTCTGATCATTTTTCTCATAGGGCTGGAATAAGGCAATCTGGAGCTCTAAGTATGCTGTAAACTAATACACAGCACAACACCCCAGGACTCTGCTCCTGTCCCTTGGCCCCTTCTCCCATTCAGAATGATATCAAGCAGCTCCTCTCCCTTCCCAGAGATGCATGGGGCTAGCCCCCTTCTCTCAGCCCCCAGCCCCCACCCAGAGGTGACAGCATGGCCTATCTCCTGTGGGGAGTTTAAGGGGTAGTATCAAGGGTCAGTGTTCTTTTTCCCCATGGAGAGGCAGAGGAGGCAGTGTGATGTCACCGCCAGTATTTTCCCCAGCAACTCAGATGGGCCCACCAGTCTTCTCCTCTTGCCATACCCAGAGCCCTCTTATGAGTGTGATCCTGACAGGGGCCGTCAGAGCTGTGGGTCTGAGAGATAATACCCCTGTGGATAGGCATAGTAGAATTCCATTTTTATTTGTTATGATTTTGATGGGTAATAGCAATGTTTATTTTTAAGCATTATTTTATATGTTTATCCATTTCAGTGTTCACAGTTGCAGGAAATTATGGAAGAAAGGGTCAGACAATTATTTAATGACAGTACACATGGCGATTCAAAAAAGTTAAAGCTTCATAAACCATTCAGACACACACTCTCAACATCACATGTCCAGATATACAAAGTCAATGTCTTTAAATCAACCAACCGTAGCTGTTTTTACTGTTAATTCCTAGTCCGTTTGTAACAAGCCTAATTTAAAAGTCTAAATCACTGGATTTAGACTATAATGAATAAGTCCTGAAGCAGCGTTTTTCTTACTTTGCCTATCTGTAAATTTTTATTATCATCAATGGAAATATTTGTTGTCAGTTGTGGGAGTTCGGTGACATCGACGTTTACCAATTAAAAATCTAATTCTTCCAAGCCTACCTATGGAGATTCCCGGTACAGTTTATAGCTCTCAAACTATTGTTCTAGCAGACTCAGGAAGAAAGTCTTGCATAAGTTACTCCTGATGCATATTTTCAAGCTTTTCTTTGCAACCGAGAGGGCTAGAAAATTACTTACAAGCTGAGTTTCTGATGTACTCTCCAGGAACTGGGGCCTTAGACACTGTCCCATTGTGCATATACCGTAATCCAGCTTCATATGTTGTGTATATTGTGTTCTTCTCTTCCACACTTTCTGTGTTGTCTATTTAAATTGCAAGCTGTTCAGGGCAGCGATTGTCTCTTACTAAGTGTTTGTACAGCACCTAGCACAATGAGGCTCTGATTCCAATGGAAGCCTGTCAATGCTATCGTTATGCAAACAATATTCAATAATAGTTGGCCAGGAGGTGGACTGGATAATCTAATAGACTTTTTTCACTCCTAATGTCCGTTATTTTAGAGTTGCTTTTTTTGCTTGTTTGCAGTCAGATATTGCACTGGTACTTCTTGAAGGTGCATTCAGTCTTAAAGGGATATGTATATTATCTTCTAATGCAAGTATTCATAAACCTACCCCCCCCATCTTCATGCATTATAAAGGACCTAAGTTTAACTTACTTATTATCTGAGGCTATGTCTACACTACAGAATTAGGTCGGATTTATAGAAGCCGGTTTTATAGAAACCGGTTGTATGCAGCCGATTGTGTGTGTCCTCACCTAAAATGCTCTAAGTGCATGAAGTCGGCGGACCGCGTCCACAGTACCGAGGCTAGCGTCGACTTCCGGCGCATTGCACTATGGTACCTATCCCACAGTTCCTGGAGCCTCCGGCGCCCATTGGAATTATGGGTTGAGATCGCAATGCCCGGATGATGCAAAGCAGTGCCGCGAG
>NW_020714589.1:0-9914 GCF_002925995.2 Terrapene triunguis | reverse complement strand
TCTTTCGTCATTTTCTACTTTTCAAGGTTTTTCCTGCTTGAGGTTTTCACTTTCAGTTTTCTTCTTTTTATTTAGTGGAAGCGAACAAGTCATTAGAAGAACAAAATCACAGTCATTACCTTTTTTAATATTAAAAAATCCCTACATTTCTTTCCTTAGTGCCCCCGCCCCCCCCGCAGCCCTCTTAGATAAAGAAAATTTAAAGGGTAAGAAGAGTGATGATTAACAGTGTCATCCAGTTACAGGTTAGAGTAGGGACCTGTCTGTCTACTCCCAAGTTCCTGTAGTTAGCACTGCTAGACAGGTCTGAATGTCTGTTACGGCAGCAAGACTATCCATGCTTTTAAGTGATAACAATTAATTTTGGCAGATGGGGGTGGGGGGAGGAACTACTGCAGAGCTTCTTTTTGCTAGGCTCTGCAGATAACAGTAGTGAAGTGATGTGTAAAGCTGCTGTTCCTTCACTTTGCCAGCAGATGGAAAACTTTCCCTCTCTGGTGTCCCACTCAAAATCAGAAAACCCTGCTATACTCTAGCTGTCTCATTCCTTCCTTGCAGCCTTTGAGAGGGAGTAATACTATAGGGACCTCTTAAAATTTGATAAGCTTGGAAAGAATTCCTGCGGGAGATTGAGGCCCAGACAATTCTCTATTAATCTCACACAATTTCCTGGCCATTTGAAATATGAGAGAGGAAAACCCATGTGTGTAGGGAATACCAGAGGATGGACAGAGGGCACTGAGAAACTGGGAGGTTTACTTAAGAACCTGATACCAGCTGTGAAAAGCCTGAGGTAACAGGTACAGTTGAAGGGAATGAACATGCTGTCTTCTCGGGCACTTCTGAGTAGTTCCCAGTGATGTAGTGTAGTGACATGGAAGGGAGTTGTACAAAAAGATTGTGTGGTTGGTAATAAATATGCCAGAGCGACTGACATAAATGAATGTCCCTTTCAAATGTGTTTGCCTTTTCACCATTCAAGCTTTATTCTTTTTTTAATGTGCATTTCACTGATCTTGGACATTGCAATTCAAGTGGTCTGATGAAGTTTGCATCCTCTAGCGTTTCACTTTCTGTTTTTCATACTGTTGCACTAGGCTGTCATGTTGGAGTTTCCATCAGTGAAGGGGAATGGTTTTCAACCCAAAAAATGAAAAGGAATTTTTTCATATTAATTTTTAAAAAGGAAAAGAAGAAAACATAAACATATCTGTTCATGTCACTTCTTTTACATCTCCCTCCCCCATCACCTCAAGCGCTTTCTTTAATCATAATGTAGAGTTTTGCCTAAACTATTTTGAAGTGTCACTTTAAAGAATGCAGTGTCACTTTAAAGGGACCCAATCATACCAGAGGCTCTGCACCCCAATCGTGCATTCACTCTAGTGGGAGTTCTCTGTGTGCATTTCCTGGCAAGTTGAAGCTTCAGGAGATAATATTTATATGAAAGAGAGAAATTTAAAATCTGAATCTTAACAAAAAGCTAAAATAAGAAAGCAATGGAAGTAAAGGTGCATAGTCTTGCAGCATATTTACATCAGCCATTCACCTGTTTTCATAAACGTTTAATAAGTCTCAAATGCTTAGGCTGGAGCAGAAATATGTTGTTGGAGTGCTACTGTTGACTGATAGCTCTTCAGAACTACTATGCACGTACACCAAACTTGGTAGAGAAGTGGATCCTCACTAAATCTGATGCAACCTGCAGATTTATTACTAGAATTTTAAATGTTGGGTTTAGGTAATTTTTAGGCATTGTTGATGTTATAACTGAAAGTTGAACACATTCTGTACACCAAACTGGTTGTTGGTGGCAAGGAACACACAAGCCTGATGTGGAGGGGTGGCACCAATTGGTCAGAAAACTGAGGGATAGAATTGCTGACTTGAGTGTACACAAGCCTGATTCATATGGCTTGATTTGTGTGTGTGTGTGTGTGTGTCGGGGAGGGGGTGTGTGTGTGTGTCTGTCTGCAAGACGTGTGAATTCTAGTTGATATTATGAAGTTGTTGTCATGAAATTTCCTAATGATAGGAAATCTCTTTCTATGTGTATCCATCCTGTTGGACAGGACCTATAGCAGGTACTCATTAGGCTGAGGACAATGGGGTCACTTAACTTTAAATCTGTGTTCTGATGACAGCATCATTACGCTAAGTAGGGTGCCTGATTTGGGAAACCAGTTTGGCCAAGTTGGTGTTAAGGAGAATGGGGGTTAGGAGTGGAAAGCTACTGAAGGCCGACAAAGAGACAAATGACACAAACAAAAGGTTCTAAAAGAAATCACTGGGGGAAGACCACAGGACATTTGGGCAAGAGGAAGGAAGGGGATGAACTGGCCAAGGCCAGGTTATCTGAGCTGGGGGAGAAGGCTCTGTTTTTGTGCATATAAGTGATGCACTGCAACAGAAGGATGTTGGATGACCCCAAGTGACCCTGATCCAGACCCATAGAATGGCCTGGTGTGTTGAGGAATGTGAGGCAGGGAATTGCATATAGGGTTTACAATTTTTGTTCCAATCTGTGTATTTTCTGTGTGATGAAGTAAATAGCAATAGTGTGTTTGAATCCTGTGCAAAGTGTCTGGGTGTTATAATCTACACTTATTACATGGCCCCTGGAAAAGGTAAACACCTCTGGGTGTACTTCTGGGAGAGGACATGTTAAAGCACATTCTGAGCTTCAAAGACTTCCCAGTTGACATCTCGGACGAGCCCCCACTTATAACGCCGACAGACCCCAGTTGGTAGCAGGCAGGATTGAACCTGGGACATTCAAACCTTAGTATATGAGCCTCGACTGTAGGAGCTGAAAGCCACATGCCTCTTAAGCCAAAGCTGTAGCAGACTCCTCAATCGCTAGATGGTTCAGGTGCCACTAGAGGGCGACAGAGCACCACACCAACCAGGCATGAGTTGCATACTTCCCCTAGCTGAGGAAGCCCAACCCAAGCTTCAGAGACTTCCCAGCTGATATCCCAGCTCGGGTGACCAGACAGCAAGTGTGAAAAATCAGGGCATGGTTGGGGGGTAATAGGCGCCTATATAAGATAAAGCCCCAATTATCGGGATTTCCCCTAATAAATTGGGACAGCTGGTCACCCTAATCCTAGCTGCTCCAAAATGACTCTTTAAAAGATTGTCTAAGGCAACTGCATGCAGCCTGGAACAGCCCCGGAAAATACTACTTGAAAAGACTGGGGCAGGGAATCTAATGGGACCAGAGCTGAGACAGATGCTGCGGATATCTGTGTCTGGAGAGACCTTTTTGATCAGTGCAGAAACCACAGAATCTGCTGAGTCTGGAGATGGAACGACAGCCACTTCCATGAGGAACTCTACGGACAACCCGCCCCTCCTTCCTCCTGCCCATGAGTGGAAGGCTGTGGGAGAATCTCTGAGGGAGATATTTACAAATTTTTCCTCACTTTTAAGAAGTGTGAGCTGGGATTCCCCACAGGCATGGCTGCTCCTTTATGATACGGGTGATATTGTCAAACAGCTCAACTGAACACTGCGTTCAGCATTCCCCCTTTTTTATTAAAGGTGTGATCAGGGCCGGCTCTGGCTTTTTTGCCGCCCCAAGCAAAAAAAAACTGTGGGGGGGCAAGAGTGGTGAAGCAGGGGAGAAAAAAAAAACCCCCGCAGGGCGGCTGGAGCAGCAAAGCAAAGCAAAAACAAACAAACAAACAAAAAACCCGCGGGGAGGCCGAGGCGGCAAAGCACACACAAACACGCACACACACCAAAAAGAAAAAAACACCTGCATGGCGGCTGGAGCGGCAAAGCAATGCAAAAAAAAAAAAACCCGCGGGGGGGGGGGGGCCAGGGCGCAGGGGGACTCCCTCTTCTGCAGACGTGCAGCGGAGTGCGCGCCCGGTCTAGCGGGGGGGACGGAGAGAAGGGGGGCGGCCAGGGCTTCAGCAGGGCGCTCGCCACGTGGACCCTCCCGCTGCGCTGCCTGCCGGGAGGGCTCTGCGCCTCTCCGGTCGGCTGGGAGGAAAGGACGCGGGCTGCCCTGCCGAGTTTGCTGCAGGGCGCACCCCTCCTCTGCGCCGCCGCCCCCTACAGGGTGGCCAGAGTGGCAAACCAAAAAGAAAAAGAAAAAAAAAAAAGGGGCAGCCGGAATGCTGCCCCTTAGAATCTGCCGTTCCAAGCACGAGCTTGCTCGGCTGGTGCCTGGAGCCGGCTCTGGGTGTGATGGAATGAAGGGGAATAGTTTTCCCCCAGAGCTGAATAGGTTTGGGGTTGTTAGACTTTTTCAGAAGAATTCCGTATTCTTCCTGGGTAGTTTCTGACTGACGTATTCCACCAAATGGGGAGCTGCGTTTTAGAGGTGACAATGAGAAACTTCGATAGTCCTAATACAAAATGGCCTATTCCTGCTGTTATTATTCACATGTAATTTTGTTTGTGGTGTACACCCAAGAATTAATTTAGCCTGGGCGCGCACAGAGGTAATGACATCAGGCAGTGGGCCACTAACCTGATAAGAGTGCATGTGAGCACAGACATAATATTGGGGGCAGTGCTAGTAAATGTATTGTGGGTAGGTGCTGGATACTTACAAACCTGACTTGATTTTGGTTGCGGGAGAGGTTATGTGAATGCAGATAAACCTGATTGATGAGGTATGGGCAGGCTAATTACAAACTAACAATTGGTGTGTGTTAAGGGGTGTATGCTATCTTGCTTACTGAGGGAAAGAGCACCAATCTAGCCTCTTCCAACACAACCGTCTACTACATCAAACATCCAAATTGACAAGTTTTTTGGGGGGGGAAATAACCTGGTAAAAAGTAGAATAGTAAAAGGTGGCAAAGTTCAGGTATTCAGGTGTGGTCTGTTTGAATGGAAAGGCTAATTATCATTCTGTAACAATTATTTTTAATATGGAATTACTGCAAACTGGGACACTGATTCATCAATGTATTTAAGCATGTTCCTAACTGGAAGCACTAACATCAGTGGGATGGCTCACATACTTTAAGTTAGTCAAGTGCAAAAGTAATCTCTGGAATTGGGGTTTTAAGGCTGAACAATTACAGGGTTTTCTTTTTTTATTCTCCTTTTTGGTTCAATAGGTATTTAATTCAAATCATTACTACTATAGGTTGCCATTTTATATAAAATATTTTTTTATTAATAAGTAACAAATATCTATGATAAATACATAAATAGGAACAATAAATAAATAATAGATTGACATAAATATCCTGTTACAAATATCATAAAATGATCTGAAAATATTTTCACAGTGCACAGATAGAATAAATAGTAACAACAGGTTTTAAAATTCCACAGCATCTCATTTTAAATCATGTATAAAATATTACTTGATTTCAGTTAGTACTTCTAAAAATGTTGGTATTTAAATTTCTTAAACTTCTTTGTGAGTTTGTCCTATATTTGCAAACTCCATAATTCCACATGGATTCTCCTGCTAGCCCTGAGGCTGAACTGCTAGTCTTTTATGAAATAATTGGTATCTCTTCACTTTCAGCCTGGGAAACTGTAGGTCCTTACCTCCTGGTCAGAGTGTCCCATTTTCCATCACTGCAACCAAACATGTCTCCAGATGCCCAACTTGCTGATGAGTCTATGTTGGAATATCTGAATGGAACTCTCACCTCAGGTAGTTTTGGAGAGATTTTTGCAAAAGCAGCTGGAAATATGTTGGAAGATTTTCTGGATTGCCACCTTGCCATACCCCTTCAGGGACACTCGAGGCCTGACATTAGAGGAAAACTATGCACATCTTTTTTCTTTGAATGTTTTTCCAATTCACATTTGTTATGCTGTTATACTGTGGTTAAGCTGCATGTTACAGTTCAGAGATGAGATTTGATCAGAGAAGAGTTGAACCACAGAACTATATAGCAAACCCATAATGTCAACAATGTTTAAGGTCTAACCCTTTAATTTTCTTGTAATTTTTTTGCATCGATATCCTTCATTTTGCAATTTAAACTTTGAGTAAATCAACAGAGTATTATCACATAAATTGTAATATGGGCAGTTGGAATTTCATTATGGAGTGAGCGTATTGCATAATAGAAGATCAAGCATTATGGAGTCTTAGAAGTCACTATGGGAAGAATCAGTAGAGAGGAAGGAATCCACTGCATGGTACAATTTCATCCAACCGTTTTAACCTCTGTAGTCGCTGCATCCTCAGCTGGAATGAAATGAAATTTGGTTGAAACACAAAGGGAAAAATTAATTTTCCATTGTATTAATGTCAATACATTAAATGAAAATAACTTTCTACACCTCATAATCTCACAAGTCTTATGCTCAGTTCATATATTTTATAAATGTCTCTAGGAAACTTTGCAAGCTGTGGTATATGATGAGGACAGATTAATAAATAGTAACCATGACCATAACAGAAACACACTACATATGTAGAAGTCAGAGTACCTTGGGGGTGGAGGGGAAGTATCATTATTTGATGACCAAAATACTGGTGAGGTGGTTAAGGATTCGAAATATATGTACTTTGTTGCATGGACTGCCAATTAAGTAGTGCATAACAGCACTTGATATGTGGGAGATTATGAAGAATCGCAAACCTAAATAAAAGTAGAAACACAGAAAAAGAAATCCATGTAATTGCAAATCCATTTCCAGGAGAGGATGGGAAGAGCCGGAAGCTGCTGCCATGGAAATCAGTTGCTATTTGGCCACTGATCCTGTAGAAGATGATCAGGCCCGATATAAGCAGAGTTATAAAATATCCGCTATCTCTGTTCAACTGTATGATTGACACTAATATTAATTCATTTACTCCAAGGAAAAGATTTGTACTGTACCTTAGTTACTAAGCCTTCTAGTGAGTTTGTCAATAAGTACAAAACATCTGGGTATTTCCACACGAATGATCTCCCAGGCACACAGGCTGTATTGTTTTTCTTTCAGGAAAGCATCTATCTCCTGAAAGTATTTTTTCACTCTCCGACTGGTGAGCTGGAGTTCCTCACTTTCCGGTTTGGTTAATTCCTTCTCCATCTGTGTTCTCAAACATGCCTCCAGCCGCTGAATTTGCTGGTAAAGTCCATTTTGGAACCTGACTATGGAAGTCTCATCCCAGGCACTCTGAGTGAGGTTTTTGCTAAAGATGTTGAAGATCTCTTGGAGGATCTCTTGAATTGCCACCTTGGCATTCTCCTTCTGGGACATTGAAAGTTCAACAACATTCTGGGTGGGCTTGAAAGCTGCCCTTTCGTTTATGCATTGTGAGGGGAAATTTCCGCTCATTTTCTGCAGAAGCTCCAAGCTCTCTTTGTTCATTTTGTTCTGCTGGAAGTGAAGCATGGTACAGAGTCGAGATGAGATTTCAGTGCAGAAGAGCAGTACAAGGCAAACCTGCAGCAAACACCTGGTGGTCATGATGATGTCTATACACTCCTTTTCTTTGTGTGGAACTTTGAGCCTGGAGTTTGTTGAGGGTCCTACGTAGACTGCTGTGTCTTTCCTTCATGTCTCTGAATTTAAATATTTGGCTGCAGAATTTTTGTTTCATCATTTTCGTTTAAGGCTTCAGTCTTTTTCTTTCTGTTTAATTCACTGCTTTCTAGTTCTTTTACCACACTTCCTCCTTTTTGTATTTTTGTGAAAGTGAACCTTGAGCCTGGAGTTTGTTGAGGCTCCTACGTAGACTGCTGTGTCTTTCCTGTATGTCTCTGAATTTAAGTATTTGGTTGGAGAATGTTTTTGATCATTTTCTATTTACAAGATTTTCCTTCTTGGAGGTTTCAGAGTTTTTCTTGCTATTTTCTAGTTCTTTTACCATGTTTCCTCCTTCTTTTTTGTGTGTGAAAATGACCACCCATGACAATACACAACCCTGTTAACTCATGTTGGATCCACATACATACAGGCTTTTTATCATACATTAATTTCTATAATTTAAGAAGATCATCCACAATTCCAAAGTGGTATGGAAAAGACCTCCAATTCATCAGCCAGTGCACCTCCCATTCATAACCTCCTTCATTTGAGAGATTAGGAATATTTAAATTTTTCTAGGCATGGAGGAAGTAAATGCGGGAGGAAAGGGTTAGGCCTCCCAAAAATATTGGCAAATCTCCCCAACTTTAACCATTTCCTCCGATTCAGAAGACACATTTAAAATCTAGACAGCACAAACCATCGGTATCTTCCTTCTGTGAAACCACAGGAGATAGAATGCTCTGAGGAAATGGAACCTTAAATCATTGTTATTTCCAGGTCTTAATATACATACTGGAGCTGAGTAATAGATCCAGCTGAAAGGTGTGAATATCATGTCCTGTTAATCACTCCAAGTAGCTGACAATAGTGAAAAATTGAGAATAATTCATAAAACAGGATGAGCAATTAGTATAGTAACACATGCTAGAGAGGTACCCACATGGATGACTGTGATTTACAATGTGGTCAGAAGGAGGTTATGCAGAGAAGTCACATTATGTATTTTTTACCAAGTGTGTCCCTGGGATGAAAGAATTCAAATAATGTTTTAAAAATGAAATTCAATGTTCACCATTTTTGCTGGTTCCTTCTCTTTGAACATTTGCCTTCCCCTGGGCTTGGGCAGGGAAATTCTTCTAGTTTGTTTTATTCTCTTCACTTCCTGTGGTCACGTTTCATTTTCTGGATCTCAGGCCCTAGCACAGACTGTTATGCTGGAGTTTCCATCAGGGCAGGGAAGTGTGTTTTAATTCAACAAGAAAACTATTTTCACCGAAATTAAAAATGAAAATCACATGAAGAAATTATGAAGACATTTATGTGCATATTAAATTGATTAGAGACTCCCAAGTTTTCCTGCACTTGTATAAGAATTTTGAGATTTTAGCTTCAAATTTTTGAAAGACACTCTGCAAAGCAGAGAAAGCAGACTTACCAGAGCCCCCAGATCATCATGGGCTAACCCACTATATGAATGAGACCATGCTTTTGGTCGCTCTTATTACTTGACGCTTCACACCCCCAGCACACATTGTTCCAGCCTGGGGCAGCCCTGGCAGGATGGCTGTAATGGAACCACGCTGATAGGGACCAGAAGGGAGGTCTGACAAAGCCCTAGAAGTGATGCAGACACTCAGGTGCTCTGTGTGGAAAGATTTTGTGTTCTGTGCAGAAGCCATCGGGTCATCTATTTCTATGATGAAAGCTGGGGCAACTATTTCTTCTTGCCTGCTAGTGGAATGATAAGGGAGAGCTTAAGTGGGGATGAATTAGTGGTGATTTCCTTCTTTTTTATCCACCTGTGGTAGGCTTTCCTACAGGAAGACCTAAAGTCATAGATGATGGATAACATCAAATGGCTCTTAAGTAGATTAAAAGATTCTTCCACGTAGCACAGCTTAAAAACAATGTGGTGGAATGATTGTCAGGAGGTTCTCCTCTGCACTATAGAGAAAATGGAGACGTTAGACTTTGAAGAAGAGTTCGTATGGCTCCCAGGTGCAATATGACTGCCGTGTTCCACCAGAGAGGGGGGTACATTTTGGAGGTTGTGAACCAATCTGTTTATAATCTTTGACTTGTTCGTACAGTCTATTTTTACTCTCATTATTTCCCTGTAATTGTGTTCTTTCAGTACAACTGGTAGGCTTTAACTACACCCAAGAATGAATGAAGGAAGAAAGACTTGGGCAGGAAAGAATTTCTACTGTTGATAGGCACAGCTACTGAAAAAGCCTGCACCATAAGAAAGGATAGGCATTTGTATTAAGAGTTCACTCCCTGTACATGCCTCTAAACCAGCAGGTCCCAGACTGAGGTTCATGAATAAGGTGATGGTATAGAGTACTGGATGGTGATCTTCAGAGAACTGACAGTTCCCACAATCTTTTAAAGACAGCTAAAATTATATACATGCGTTCCTACTACTCCCTTTCTCTGTAAGCATTTGGTGTACCTGC
>NW_020714588.1:0-8369 GCF_002925995.2 Terrapene triunguis | reverse complement strand
CACACACACACACACACACACACACACACACACACACACACACACACTGTAGCTGAGGAATAGATGCAGTTAGATGGTGTGAACATCATGTCCTATTGGTCACTCTGAGTAGCTGACAGTGGTGAAAAATGGAGGGTAATTCATAAAACAGGATGAGCAATTAGTTACACACACTAGAGAGGTAACCACATGGATGATTGTGATTTACAGTGTGGCCAGAAGAGAAGTCATGCTGTGTATTTTTAACAGACATGTCCCTGGGTTGTAATAATTCAAAAAAAAAATTTTAAAAATCAAAATCAGTGTTCACCATTTTTGCTGGTTCCTTCTCTTTTGACTTTTGCTTTCCCCTTGGCATGGGCAGGGAAACTCTTCTGCTTTGTTTAAGCCTCTTTGTTTTCTATGGTCACATTTCATTTTCTGGTATTCTTCCCCTAGCAAAGACTGTTTTGCTGGATTTTTTCATTGTCAGGAAAATGTGTTTTCATCCAAAAAGAAAACTGTTTTCACTGAAATTGGAAAGGAAGAATCACACGAATAAACCATGAAAACATTTTTGTGCAGATTAATCTGGTTAGTCTCCCAAGTCTCCTGCACTTTAATAAGAAATTTCAGATTTTTGCATCAGCTACATAAAAGTTTCTGTAAAGCAGACTTACCAGAGCCCCCAGATTGCCATGGGCTGTACTCCCCATTCTCCCATTACTTTACATGGGTGTTGGGGATGTGTATTCCACATGAGGGTGAAGTCCAGAGGAAGATGTTGAGGAGAGAGGGAAATAAGTAGTATGAATACTAGGAGAGGATAAGGTAACAAAGTAATCACAGGGTAATGGAAGGGGGGCAAATAATCTTTTTCAGTAAATCTGTATGGTAACAGAAATTTAGGGGCGGTGGAATAATTGTTGTTGTTGTGGCTGCTGAAAGCCATTGAACAATACCGTAAACCCTGTATATAATGGAGACCATGCATTCACTTGCTAATATTACTTGAAGCTGCTCAACACCCCTACTTCCATCTCCCCTGCAGCAAGTAGGCAAACAACTAGTCTATTGTTTGAGAAAAGTTGGTTACAAGGGCCTCAGAGCCTGCTGCAGAGGATCCATGCAGGGATAGAGCCCTCTGCTTGTGACTCTTACCTGTGCCACATGGGTGTGTCGGGTGAGATGAGGTGCCATGGAATCAGATGCTTTTGCACATAGTTCCCTCTTGGGGTGTTCTCCATACAGGTTACGATACAGGTCTGGTGGGTGCATCTCGCCATGTCAGCTGCACAGAAATGACACTTACAGGGCGTGTCTGAGGCAACTGCAACCTGAAGGAAGCCCTGGTTTCATGGCTGTAATGGAACCACGCTGATAGGGACCGGAACGGGGCTCTGACTGGTCCCGACAACTGATGCAGAGATTCGGTAGCTCTGTATGAAAAGACCTTGTGTTTTGTGTAGAAGCCACAGGCTTATCTGTTTCTATGATGAAGGTTGGGGACACACCTGGGAGTATCCCCTCCTGCCTGCCAGTGGAAGGATAAAAGTGAGCTTAAGTGGGGAGGTATTGGTAGTAATTTCCTCCTTTTTTTTTATCCCCCTGTCGTTGGCTTTCCTACAGGAAGGCGTGAAATCTTAGATGATACATATCATCAAATGGCTTCTTCAATAGATGAATGGATTCTTCCACGTAGCACAGCTTATAAACAATATGATCGGATGAATGTCAGGAGATTCTCCTCTGAACTCTATGGGTAATGAAGTAGCTATAGTTTGAAGACTTTGTATGGCTCCCAGGTGCTATATGACTGCCATGTTCCACTGGGGGGAAATACATTTTGGAGGTGGTGATTTTGTCATCCTTGACTTTTTCATACAGTCTGTTTTTGCTCTCATTATTTTCATATAATTGTGTTTTGTCAATATAACGTGTAGGTTCCAACTACATGAAGGAATGAATGAAGGGAGGAAGATTTGGGCAGGAAAGAATTTAGACAGCTGATGGCTACAGCTATTGGAAAAAACTGCACCATAAGAAAGGATAGGCATTTGTTTTAATAGTTAACTCCTTATACATGCCTTTAAACCAGCAGGTACCAAAACGAGTTTCATGAATCAGTGGTAGTACATGGAGTATTGGGTGGTGGTCTTCAGAGAACTGGCAGATCCCACGTTCATAGATTCATAGATTCTAGGACTGGAAGGGACCTCGAGAGGTCATCGAGTCCAGTCCCCTGCCCGCATGGCAGGACCAAATACTGTCTAGACCATCCCTGATAGACATTTATCTAACCTACTCTTAAATATCTCCAGAGATGGAGATTCCACAACCTCCCTAGGCAATTTATTCCAGTGTTTAACCACCCTGACAGTTAGGAACTTTTTCCTAATGTCCAACCTAGACCTCCCTTGCTGCAGTTTAAGCCCATTGCTTCTTGTTCTATCCTTAGAGGCTAAGGTGAACAAGTTTTCTCCCTCCTCCTTATGACACCCTTTTAGATACCTGTTCCTTTAAAGACAGCTAAAATTATATAAATGCGTTTCTAGTACTACCTTTCTTTGTAAGCATTTGGTGTACGTGCCACAGAAATGTTACCTGATCTTGAATGGGAGGGGAAATGATCATTAGAACAATTTTGGTAAGATAAGGCCCACATAATGAAATGTTTGACAAACCCTCAGATAAAGAGAACAGAGGGCAAAAGCTTCTGCAATGCTGCCATCTGTTGACTGTGAAGAATTTACAGTCTCCTTTTAGAGACTCCATAGTTTGGCTTGTCTTACAAAAGGGATTTAAAATGGGACATACATTCTTGTTTTTTCCCCAAAGGCAGGTTGCCAATCAGTGTAAAAATTCACACACGATTAATTTTTTTACTATTTGAACATTTAATGTAGTGGTTGTTTGACTTCTTTTAAAAACTTTTAAATAAGAAATCTCCAGGTTTAGGGTCTGGCTTAAATTAATCCTAGACAGTGCTATGACTGACTAATAGCTCTTCAAAAATACTATCTACATACCCAAACTTGGGAAAGAGAGAGATCCTTACAAGATTTGGTCCAAGATTTGTTTTTTGTTTTTTGTTTTGTTTTTGCTTTCAGGTAATTTTTAACTATTGGATTTAGGGTAATTTTTAGTCATTATTCACAGCACAACTGACATTTTGATGCACTATGCTCATACAGCTGGTGGTTGTTGGTGCAACATGCAGTCCATAAGCACACATGCTTGTTTTGGGAGCTCCAGAGGTAGAGCAAAGGGAAGCAGCACCAGATGCTTACAAGCCTGAATGACAGGAGGGGTTGAGTATGTACAAGCTTGATGCTGTTTGAGAGCAAAGTGTACCCAAACCTGACTGGTGGAGGGAAAAATTAGGCCCACACAAGCCTCCTTGGTGGGGGGAAGGGGAGGATACGGAGTCTGCACACATGAAAACCTGATTGATGGGGAGCCAGTTCACACATATCTCATTAGGGGAGGGAAGGGAAAAGCAACTTTGTACCACGACAGCCTGAAGTCTTCCTCTTGGAATGCCAGTCTCTCCATCACCCCTTTAATTTCATCACAATGAGCTACTGCTCCAAACACGTGCAACTACAAATGTTGTGGGGAAAAATAATCTGGTAACAGGCAGACACACAAAAGCTGCAGAGTTGAGGTTGTGGTGTGTGGTCTGTTGGAGTGGTAAAACTAATTACCATAGCTATTTTTCTTAGGGAGTCACTGCTGAATCAGGGTTTATGTTCACAATGCACTTTAGCATGTTCCAATGTTTAACCACTTATGTCAAAGGGAAGCTCGTGTACTTAAAGTTAGGCAAATGTTTACAAGTCCTTTGCTGAACTGGAGTCTTAAGGTAAAACAAGAGAAGATTTTTCTTGGGTCTCTAGATATTTTTTTTTTAAAAATAATTAATACAAATCACTACTGCTGTAGGTTGCTATTTTGTATAAATAAATATTTATTTATAAATATTATAAAATCTCTGAAAAAATAAATGCAATACATTAATATTTTGAATAAATATAAATGGACCAACATAAAACACTTTAAGAAATGCGAGCTGGGATTCCCCCACAGGCATGGCTGCTCCTTATGATTCGGGTGATCTTGTCAAAAAGCTCAACTGAATTCTCTGCTCAGCATTGCCCTTTTTTTATTAAAGGCCTGATAGAATGAATGGAAGTAGTTCCCCCCCGCACTGAATAGGTTTGGGGTTGTTAGACTTTTCCAGAAGAATTCCGTATTTTTCCTGGGTAGTAACTGACTTATTCCACCAAATGAGGAGCTGCATTTTAGAGGTGACAATGAGAAACTTTGATAATCTTAATTCAAATAGCCTATTCCTGCTCTCATTATTCACATATAATTTTGTTTGTGGTGTACACCCAAGAATGAATTTAGCCTGGGCGCACACAGAGGTAATGGGATCAGGCGGTGGGCCACAAACCTGATAAGCGTGCATGTGAGCACAGACTTAATACTGGGGGCAGTGCTAGTAAATGTATTGTGGGTCGGTGCTGGATACATACAAACCTGACTTGATTTTGGTGGGGCTGGGGGGAGAGGGGTATGTGAATGCAAATAAACCTGAGTGATGGGGTACGGGCAAGCTAATTACAAATTAACAGTTGGTGTGTTAAGGGGTGCATGCTATCTTGCTTACTGGGGGAAAGAGCACCAATCTAACCTCTTTCAACACAACCGTCTACTACACCAAACATCCAAATTGACAAGTTTTTTGGGGGGGAGAAGTAACCTGGTAAAAAGTAGAATAGGAAAAGGTGGCGGAGTTCAGGTGTGGTGTGTGTTCTGTTTGAATGGAAAGGCTAATTATCATTCTGTAATGATTATTTTTAATATTTATTTTTAATATGGAATTACTGCAAACTGGGACGCCGATTCATCAATGTATTTAAGCGTGTTCCTAACTGGAAGCACGAACATCAGTGGGATGGCTCACATACTTTGTTAGTCACATGTAGGGTGACCAGATGTCCTGATTTTATAGGGACAGTCCTGATTTTGGGGTCTTTTTCCTCACAGAGGCACCTATTACCCCCCCACCTCCTGTCCCCATTTTTGACACTTGTTATCTGGTCAGCCTAGTCATGTGCATAAGTACTCTCTGGAATTGGGGTTTTAAGGCTGAACAATTACAGGGGTTTTTTTATTCTCCGTTTTCTTTCTTTTTGGTTCAATAGGTATTTAATTCAAGTCATTACTACTATAGGTTGCCATTTTATATAAAATTATTTATTTATAAGTAACAAATATCTATGATAAATACATAAATAGGAAAATAAATAAATGACTACATAAATATCCTGTTACAAATATAATATCTGAAAATATTTTCACAGTGCACAGATAGAATAAATAGTAACAGCTTTTAAAATTCCACAGCATCTCATTTTAAATAATGTAGAAAATATTACTTGATTTTGGTTAGTACTTCTAAAAATGTTGGTATTTAAATTTCTAAACTTCTTTGTGAGTTTGTCCTATATTTGAAATCTCCATAATTCCACATGGATTCTCCTGTTAGCCCTGAGGCTGAACTGCTTGTCTTTTTTATGAAATAATTGGTATCTCTTCACTTTCAGCCTGGGAAACTCTAGGTCTTTACCTCCTGGTCAGAGTGTCCCATTTTCCATCACTGCAACCAAACATGTCTCCAGTTGCCCAACTTGCTGATGAGTCTATGTTGGAATCTCTGAATGGAACTCTCACCTCAGGTAGTTTTGGAAAGATTTTTGCAAAAGCAGCAGGAAATATGTTGGAAGATTTCCTGGATTGCCACCTTGCCATTCCCCCTCAGGGACACTCAAGGCTTGAAAACCCCTTGGGGCCATCTGAAATTTCTCTTCATTCTGACATTAGAGGAAAATTATGAATGTTTTTCCAGTTCATATTTGTTATGCTGTTATACTGTGGTTAAGCTGCATGTTACAGTTCAGAGATGAGATTTGATCAGAGAAGAGTTGAACCACAGAACTATATAGCAAACCCATAATGTCAACAATGTTTAAGGTCTAACCCTTTAATTTTCTTGTAATTTTTTTGCATCGATATCCTTCATTTTGCAATTTAAACTTTGAGTAAATCAACAGAGTATTACAATTTATGTGATAATATGGGCAGTTGGAATTTCATTATGGAGTGAGCGTATTGCATAATAGAAGGTCCAGCATTATGGAGTCTTAGAAGTCACTGAGGGGAAGGATCAGTAGAGAGGATGGAATCCACATACATACAGGCATTTTAGCATACATTAATTTCTATAATTTAGGAATATC
Organism: Terrapene triunguis; assembly: GCF_002925995.2. Lineage (NCBI taxonomy): Eukaryota > Metazoa > Chordata > Testudines > Emydidae > Terrapene > Terrapene triunguis. The sequence goes on along the minus strand of NW_020714588.1, from coordinate 2,082 downwards.
ATCCACAATTCCAAAGTGGTACGGAAAAGACCTCCAATTTGTCACAGTGCACTTCTGATTCGTAACTTCCTTCATTTGAGACAGAAATAGTTTAGGAATATTTAAAGTTTGCTAGGCATGGAGGAAGTAAACGTGGGAGGAAAGGGTTAGGCCTCCCAAAAATATTGGCCAATCTCAACTTTAACCCTTTCCTTGGATTTGGAAGTCACAGTTAAAATCTAGACAGCACAAACCATCAGTATCTTCCTTCTGTGGAACCATAAGAGAGAGACTGAAACCTTAACTCATTGTTATTTCCAGGTCTGAATATACATACTGGAGCTGAGGAATAGATGCAGCTGAAAGGTGTGAATATCATGTCCTGTTGATCATACCAAGTAGCTGACAATAGTGAAAAACAGAATAATTCATAGAACAGGATGAGCAATTAGTATAGTAACACATGCTAGAGAGGTATCCATATGGATGACTGATTCACAATGTGGTCAGAAGGAGGTTCTGCAGAGAAGTCATATTATGTAACTTTTACCAAGTGTGTCCCTGGGATGAAAGAATTCAAATGTTTTAAAAATGAAATTCAATGTTCACCATTTTTTCTCTGGTTCCTTCTCTTTGAACATTTGCCTTCCCCTTGGCTTGGGCAGGGAAATTCTTTAGTTTGTTTAATTCTCTTCACTTCCTGTAGTCACGGTTCATTTTCTGGATCTCAAGCCCTAGCACAGACTGTTGTGCTGGAGTTTCCATCAGGGCAGGGAAATGTGTTTTAATTCAACAAGAAAACTATTTTCACTGAAATTAAAAAAGAAAAATCACATGAAGAAATCATGAAAACATTTTTGTGCATATTAATTTGGTTAGTCTCCCAAGTCTTCCTGCACTTGTATAAGAAATTTGATAATTTTAGCTTCAAATTTTTGAAAGACTCTCTGCAAAGCAAAGAAAGCAGACTTACCAGAGCCCTCGGATTGTTATGGGCTGTGCTCCCCATTCTCCCATGACTTTCCAGGGGTGTTGGGCATCTGTATCCCACACCAGGGTGAAATCCCAGGGGAAGATGTTGTGGGCTACTGAAAGCAAATGAACAAAACTGCAAACCCAGTATATGAATGAGACCACTCTTTTGGTCGCTCTTATTACTTGAAGCTTCACACCCCCAGCACCCATTGTTCCAGCCTGGGGCAGCCCTGGCAGGGTGACTGTAATGAAACCACACTGATAGGGACCGGGAAGGCTGGTCTGACAAAGCCCTAGAAGTGATGCAGACACTCAGGTGCTCTGTGTGGAAAGATTGTGTTCTGTGCAGAAGCTATCAGGTTATCTATTTCTATGATGAAAGCTGGGGCAACTATTTCCTCATGCCTGATAGTGGAATGATAAGGGAGAGCTTAAGTGGGGATGTATTAGTGGCATTTTCCTCCTTTTTTTATCCCCTGTGGTTGGCTTTCCCACATCATCCATAGATGATGGATAACATCAAATGGCTCTTAAGTAGATTAAAAGATTCTTCCATGTAGCACAGCTTAAAAACAATGTGGTGGAATGATTGTCAGGAGGTTCTCCTCTGCACTATAGAGAAAATGAAGATGTTAGACTTTGAAGAAGAGTTTGTATGGCTCCCAGGTGCAATATGACTGCCGTGTTCCACCAGAGAGGGGGGTACATTTTGGAGGTTGTGAACCAATCTGTTTATAACCTTTGACTTGTTCGTACAGTCTATTTTTGCTCTCATTATTTCCCTGTAATTGTGTTTTATCAGTACAACTTGTAGGCTTTAACTACACCCAAGAATGAACGAAGGAAGAAAGACTTGGGCAGGAAAGAACTTCTACTGCTGATAGGCACAGCTACTGAAAAAGCCTGTACAATAAGAAAGGATAGGCGTTTGTATTAAGAGTTCACTCCTTGTACATGCCTCTAAACCAGCAGGTCTCAGACTGAGGTTCATGAATAGGTGATGGTACATAGAGTACTGGATGGTGGTCTTCAGAGAACTGACAGTTCCCAGATTCTTTTAAAGACAGTTCAAATTGTATAAATGCGTTCCTACTACTCCCTTTCTCTGTAAGCATTTGGTGTACCTGC
>NW_020714587.1:0-4126 GCF_002925995.2 Terrapene triunguis | reverse complement strand
ATGCGTTCCTACTACTCCCTTTCTCTGTAAGCATTTGGTGTACCTGCCACGAAGATATTACCTGATCTTGAATAGGAGGATAAATGGTCCATAGAACACTATTTTTAAGATTAGGCCCACATTATGAACTGTTTGAGAACCCTGGAGATAAAGATAAGCAAAGGCTTCTGCAGTGGTGCCAGCTGTTGACTGTGGAGAATGAACAGAGGCTCCTATTAGCAACTCCAAGTTAGGGTGATAAAAGGGATTTCCAATGGGGCATACATTGCTGTTTTTTTCCTAAAGGGAGATCGCCATTCAGTGTGAAAATTCATATTGTTTTTATGCTTTTTGAACATTTAATGTAGTGTTTATTTGATTTCTCTTAATAACTTTTTAATACGAAATCTCCAGATTTAGGGTGAAATTTGTCATAGGCAGTGCTATGACTGACCAATAGTTCTTCAAAATATTATCTATGTACCCAAACTTGGCAGAGAGTAATTTTTTAGTCACTATTTACATTACAACTGAAATGTTGATGCACTGTGCTCACAAAACTCGTGGTTATGGGCGGAACATGCAGTCCATGAGCACACAAGTTTGATTTTTCAGGCAGCAGGGGCAGACAAAGGGAGGCAGCACCAGGTGCTTACAAACCTGACTGTCAGGAGCAGTGGGCACCTGCTAGGTTGATTCATGCCCTTTGTGAGACAAGTGCTCCTAAGCCTGATCGATGGAGGGGGAGAATTTGGCTAAACCCGGATTATTTGTCGGGGCTTAGGGCGTCTTGGCACCTCACTGGTGGGGAGGCAGTTTTCTCACACATCTCATTTGCCTTTACCAAAGCAGCCTATTTCATCACAACTAGCTACTCTACCAAACACCCACAACTACAAGTGCTGGGGAAAAAATAATCTGGTAACAGGTGGAAGCAGAGTCTAAATGAGCTCTCCCCTGACATCTAGTGGTGAGCTATGGAAAAAGACTTCAGAAGCCGATCTTGTTTGGATCGACACACCCACCCTGCCGAGGTGCTCAGCATGATGGGATTGCTTGCCCAAATGATCACTTGTGGCTGGTGTTGGATCCCCAGTCTCCTTGTTATTGGAGCAGGAGTAATAAAGGGTTGTTATCCTTGTTGTGTGAACCGAGGGCAGCAGAACTGTACCTGGCATATCCCAATGGAGGGACTCACCCTCCACTGAACAGCACTCGCTAGGCAGGGGACATGGGTTCCAAAGTCCAATGAGTTGAGAGAGAGTGGGGACAGGTAGATGTACCTGGTGGCGTGGGCCCTCTTTAAGGGTCATAGGTACCATTTAACCTTTCCTCTCTCCATGCTATAATAAAAGAGCTAATTTAGACTCAATTGAGAGTCTTGTTACATGCTGCAGAGCTGAAATTGCTGATACCTAGGTCTAAGTATTAAACCTACTTTGGGGCAGTGTGCACCAGCAGTGGGGCTCCCCCACTAACAGCTGAAATCACTGAGAACTCTGTGTGTGTGTGTGTGGGGGGGGAGCTGAAGACATCTTGGTGAGTGGGCAGCTGGTGTAGCAGGGTGGCAAGTGGCCAGCAGAGAAACTGGTGGAGAGGGCCATAGCAGAGCCCCATGGAGGTGTGGCAATTGGCCGTTGGGCCACAAGTGAGTGCCCGAGCAGTGCAGCATGTGAGGTGCCTCCTTACCCGCCCTTCCTTCCAAACAAAGTGGGAGATGAACTCTGCGGATGAACTTCTGAACTCTGGGGCTGCACTGGCCAAGGACAGCAACTGTGAGTGGGGTACAGAGAAGGGATGGGCATGTTAAAGGGACTTTCCAGTTGCTGGACTTAATACCCTGAGCGGAAAAGGAAACTTCCCGACTTACTGGGCGTGGGTATTTTTGCTCATGGTTTCTGTTTATGAACCCTAGTTGTGCTGTTTTCCCAAATTAATGTTGAGTTAATTCCCTCCTTTTATTAAAAGTTTTTGCTACACTCGGACTCCGTGCTTGCGAGAGGGGAAGTATGGACTCTTAGAGGCGTCCAGGGGGCGGTGTGTAATTAACCCAGGTCACTGGGTGGGGGCTCGAGCCGGTTTCGGGTTCTATTGTTGAAAATGAACCCCTCGATACTGAACCCGGACCTTGTTGCTGCTTGCTCCACCTGGCAGAAGGGTTACAGAGGCAGAAACGCAAAAGCTGCAGAGTTGAGGTTGTGGTGTGTGGTCTGTTGCAGTGGTAAAAGTAATTACCATACCTAGTTTTCTTATAGAGCCACTGCTGAATCAGGGATTATAGTCTCAGTGTGATTCAGTAGATTCCAAACGTTAACCACTTATGTGAATGGGAGGCTCCTGTGTCTAACTTTAAGTAAATGTTTACAACTCCTTTGCTGAACTGGAGTCATACGGCAGAACAAGAGAAGATTTTTATTGGATCTTTTAAAAAAAAAAAAAAATCTTATTAATACATATCACTACTGGTTTAGGTTCCTATTTTGTATAAATAAATGTATTTATAAATATTATAAAATATCTCTGAAAGATAAATAACAGCAATAAATATTATAAATAAATAGAAGTTGGAACATAAAAATACTTTTGCACATACAGTAAAATGATCTGAAAATATTTTCACAGTGCAGGCAGAGATTATATAGTCGCACTAGCTTAAAATTCCAGTACACCCAATTATTAATGACCTATACATTGGGATATGCTTGTACATTTTTTTTTATCATTGCAGTGAAACAGGCCTCTCCAGAAGAAAACGGAGCTTCTGAGTCCATGTTTGGATCTTTGAATGGGACTGTCATTCCAGGCAGCTAGGGAGGGAATTTGGCTTGAGATGTAGGAAATCTGTTAGGGGATCTCCTGGGTGGCCACTTTGGCAGTCTCTTTCTGGGTCTCTGGGTTTAAGAACCATTTTGACATGCATAAAGTCTCTCTCTTCTTTCTGACCTTATGGGAAAATTATCCTTCCATTTTGTTTGAAAGTTGTCCTAGTTCACATCTGTAATGCTGAAGTGAAGCCAGTTACAGTTCAGAGGTATGATTTTGTTTTTAAGAGCAGCCCAAAGCAAATTCTGAGCCAACGCGTAATATCAATGATTAAGAAATCATAAAGCTTTTCCCCTTCTTATCAAATACTCTGGCTTGTTTGGAGCAATATCTTCTTTTTTCTACTTTCTCATGTGAGTGAATCAATCCAGCAATATCAAGTAGTAAGGAAAATGTGCATTTAGAGTTTTGTAGTAGCGTTAGTCCCAGGCTTAATACAAGATGAACTGATAAGAGTCTCAAAGTACTGCTTGTAGAATCAGCTTAGAGATGAAGGACTCCAATGGACGTGCAGTGTCACTCAGCAGTTTTCATAACACCATTACTTGAAGCATCACATGCTGGAATGAAAAAGGGAATGGTTGAAACACACAGCGTGTCAAATTTCAAATATAGTCCATGTTTTTCTAAGCTGATATCAAATGATAAATCCTGAGCCTTTGTGAACTTATCACCCTGTTACAACCTTTTTTTTCACTAAAGCAGCTTAACTTAGTGGTAAACAGTACAAAGAAAAGCAGAATAAGTACCCTTGGCCGTCCCTATGTTCAGAAGTCACTGTCAGAATTCGATGGTGGGATAGAAGAGTGTGGACACAGACCCCCAGTTTTCTGGTGTCCTGACTGGAATGTTGTCTTACTAGGCAGTTGTTGAGGGGAGGCTTCTTGCTTTTCTTTTCCCCAACTAAGACACTTACTGGGCAAAGTTATATTCAATGTGGTTAGTTATCACTCATGATATTTTGTCTTTAGTTAGTAGTTATGATGTATTTCTATGTTTTTCATATAGAATATTGTGTGTGTAGAATGAAAGCACTAAATTATATGCTACTCTAAAACGGTTTTATTAACATGAATTTGAAATAGCTGAAATTACTGTGGGAGAAGTGTTGGGCCCTATATAATACGAGTTTTAAAATTATCCCCATCTCTCTTCAGCTGTTTTACTGAACTAATATGATTTAGTTTCCTGATGAAAAATACAAATATGGTACCTTAATTTTCAAGTCTCTTTGTGAGTATGTTGAGCATGAGGAAACATCTGGATATTTCCACACGGATGATCTCCCAGGCACACTGGCTGTATTGCTTTTCTTTCAGGAAAT
>NW_020714586.1:0-23977 GCF_002925995.2 Terrapene triunguis | reverse complement strand
GACCCATGTCTCTGAATTTAAGTATTCTGTAGGAAAAGATTTTGCTTTCATCACTTTCTACTTTTCAAGGTTTTTTCTGCTTGAGGTTTTTACTTTCGGTTTCCTTCTTTTTATTTAGTGGAAGCGAACAAGTCATTAGAAGAACCAAACCACGGTCATTACTTTTTGAATATTAAAGAATCCCTACATTTCTTTCCTTACGTCCCCCCTGCCCTCTTAGATAAAGAATATTTAAAGGGTAAGAAGAGTTTGATGATTAACAGTATTATCCAGTTACAGGTTAGAGTAGGGACCTGTTTGTCTACTCCCAAGTTCCTGTAGTTAGCACTGCTAGGCAGGTCTGAATATCTGTTACATCAGCAAGAGTATCCATGCTTTTAACTGATACAAATGAATTTTGGCAGATGGGGGGAACTAATGGAGAGCTTCTTTTTCCTAGACTCTGCAGATAACAGCAGTGAAGTGATGTATAAAGCTGCTGTTCCTTCACTTTGCCAGCAGATGGAAAACTTTCCCTCTCTGGTGTCCCACTCAAAATCAGAAAACCCTGCTATACTCTAGCTGTCTCATTCCTTCCTTGCAGCCTTTGAGAGGGAGTAATACTATAGGGACCTCTTAAAATTTGATAAGCTTGGAAAGAATTCCTGCGGGAGATTGAGGCCCAGACAATTCTCTATTAATCTCACACAATTTCCTGGCCATTTGAAATATGAGAGAGGAAAACCCATGTGTGTAGGGAATACCAGAGGATGGACAGAGGGCACTGAGAAACTGGGAGGTTTACTTAAGAACCTGATACCAGCTGTGAAAAGCCTGAGGAACAGGTACAGTTGAAGAGTGTGAACATGTTATCTTCTCGGGCACGTCTGAGTAGTTCCCAGTGATTTAGTGTAGTGACATGGAAGGGAGTTGTCCAAACAGATTGTGTGGTTGGTAATAAATATGCTAGAGAGACTGACATAAATGAATGTCACTTTCAGACGTGATTAACTTTTCACCATTCAAGCTTGGACATTGCAATTCAAGTGGTCTGATGAATGAAGTTTGCAGCCTGTAGCAAGTTTCACTTTCTGTTTTTCATACCATAGCACTAGGCTGTCATGCTGGAGTTTCCATCAGTGAAGGGGAATAGTTTTCAACCCCAAAATTGAAATAGAGCTTTTCATATTAATTTTAAAAAAGGAAAGGAAGAAAATCTATAAATATTTCTCTTTAAGTTATTTCTTTTACATTTCCCTGACCCATCACCTCAAGCACATTCTTTAATCATAATCTGGAGTTTGGCCCTAAACTATTTGGAAGTGTCACTTTAAAGAATGCAGTTTATTGTACATAAATATACTGTATACGGGACCCAATATAAATATAAGCTCTGCACCCCATCTCCAATTGACTCCAGTGGGAGTTCTGTGTGTACATTTCCTGGCAAGTTGAAGCTTATGGATATTTATGAGAGAGAGAGAAATTTAAAAATCTGAATCTTAACAAGAAAAGCTGAAGTAAGAAAGCAATAGGAGTAAAGACACATAGTCTTTCAGCATATTTTCATCAGCAATTAGCCTGTTTTCTGGGAAAGGTTAGATGCAGACTCAGCTGGATGAAATAGTTGCTAGAATTTGATGAAATACTGTATTTAAATTTCAGTGAAAATAGCAGGACATTTTATTGGACTATTTTTCCTTTGTGTCAGCCAGCTTAATCTGACTGTGTAATAAAAATTAGTTTCTCCCCTTTTCCTATTTGCAAATAATCTGCAAATAAATTCAGATTTTTCTGATGAATTTATTTAAAATGATTTCACAAATGGTTTATATGAACATATTCCACTCTGATTACTTAGGACTTCCTCACCATATCTTTTCCCTATGAGTATTTGCTATTCATAATTTGCTACTTGTTCTGTATTATGGTTCATCTGAATCAATGCTATTGTGTCTGTTCCCGGACTGGTTGCCTTCAAATTCAAAACTGCAATCAAGAACATTTCTGGAGAGATTTACCTGTCATACTTCCATACGCAAATGTTCTTTTCTGGTATATAGGTGGATCCTCACTAGATTTGATGCAACCAGCAGCTTTATTACCAATATCTGAAATGTTGAATTTAGGGTAATTTTTAGTCATTATTCATGATATATAACTGACAGTTTAATGGATTCTGTACACAAAACTGGTTGTTGGTGTCAAGGAGTGCACAGGCTTGATTTGGAGGCTGTGGGGGGGGTGGCACCAGTTGGTCAGAAAACTGACTATGACTTGCCTGATTCATACAGCTTGATTTGTTTGTGTCGGGGGGGAGAGGGGCGGCGGGAGTTGGTGATATGAAATTTCCTTATCATGAGAAAACTCTTTCTATGTGGATCCATCATGTTGGACAGGACCTACAGCAGGTACTCCCTAGGCTAAGGACAATGAATGTGGAGTATATAACTTTAAAACTATGTTCTAATGACAACATACTTATGCTAAGCAGGGAACCAGTTGGGTGGGGAAAGTCCTATTGGAGCTCTGCTGGGCTGCACCTCATTATGAGAGCTGCCCAAAAATTACACTTTAAAAGGCTGTCTGAGGCAACTGCATGCAGCCTGGAGCAGCCCCAGAAAATACTACTTGGCACTGAAAAGATGTGGGGTGGGGAGTCTAATGGGTGAAGAGCTGATCTCTGTGTCTGGAGAGACCTTTTTGTTCAATGCAGAAACCACAGAATCTGCTGAGTCTGGAGATGGAACGACAGCCACTTCCAGGAGGAAGTCTATGGACGAACCCGCCCCTCCTTCCTCCTGCCCATGGGTGGAAGGATGTGGGAGAATTTCAGGGGGAGATATTTACAAAATTTTCCTCTCTTTTAAGAAATGCGAGCTGAGATTCCCCACAGGCATGGCTGCTCCTTATGATTCGGGTGATAATGTCAAAGAGTTCAACTGAATTCTCTGCTCAGCATTGTCCTTTCTTTTATTAAAGGCCTGATCGAATGAATGGAAATAGTCCCCCCCCTCCCCCAGCACTGAATAGATTTGGGGTTGTTAGACTTTTTCAGAAGAATTCTGTATTTTTCCTGGGTAGTAACTTACTGACGTATTCCACTAAATGGGGAGCTGCATTGTAGAGGTGGCAAAGAGAAACTTTGATAATCTTAATTCAAATGGCCTATTCCTGCTCTCATTATTCAGATGTAATTTTGTTTGTGGTGTACACCCAAGAATGAATTTAGCCTGGGCGCACACAGAGGTAATGGGATCAGGCGGAGGGCCACAAACCTGATAAGAGTGCATGTGAGCACAGACTTAATATTGGGGGCAGTGCTAGTAAATATATTGTGGGTCGGTGCTGGAAATGTAGAAACCTGATTTCATATTGGTGGGGGAAAAGGGTATGTGAATGCACACATCTGATTGATGGGGTATGGGCAGACTAATTACAAACAAACTTAATTGGTATGTATTAAGGGGTTCATGCAATCTTGATTAGTCGGAGAAAGGACACTAATCTAGCCTCTTCCAACACAACCGTCTATTACATCAAACATCCAAATTGACAAGTTTTTGTGGGGGACAAGTAACCTGGTAGAATTGGAAAAGGAGTCAGAGTTCTGGTGTGGTGCGTGGTTTGTGAGAATGGAAAGAGTAATTATCTTTCAGTAACTATTTATTTTAATATGGAAGTACTGCAAACTGGGACACTGATTCATCAATGTATTTAAGTATGTTCCCAAATTGAAGCACTAATATCAGTGGGACGGGTCACATACTTTGTTAGTCACGTGCAAAAGTACTTTCTGGAGTTGGGGCTTTAAGGCTGAACAATTACGGGGGGGGGGGGGGGGGTTTGGTTCTCTTTCTTGTTTTTGTTTGTTTGGTTTGGTTAAATAGGTATTTAATACAAATCACTACCACTATAGGTTGCCATTTTGTATAAAATAATACTTTATTTATAAATAATACAAAACTATGATAAATACATAAATAAGAGCACTAAATAAGTAGTAGACTGACAAATATAATGTTACAAATCTTGTAAAACGATATTAAAATATTTCCGCAGTGCAAAAATAGAACAAATAGCAGGAACAGTTTTTAAAATTCCACAGCATCTCATTTTAAATCATGTATAAAATTTTAATTGATTTCAGTTAGTATTTTTAAAAGGTTGGTATTTTAATTTTCTAAACTTCTTTGTGAGTTTGTCCTAGAGTTGAAAACTTAATTCCACTTGGATTCTCTTGCCAGCACTGAGGCTGAACGGCTTCTCTGCTAGGAAATAATTGGTATCTCGTCACTTTCATCCTCGCAAGCTCTAGGTCCTTTCTTCCTGGTTAGAGAGTCCCATTTTCCATCACTGCAACCAAACATGTCTCCAGATGCCCAGCTGGCTAATGAGTCTAGGTTGGACTCTCTGAATGGAATCCTGCCCGAGGTAGCTTGGGAGAGATTTTTGCAAAAGCAGCAGGATACATGTTGGAAGATTTCCTGGATTCTCACCGGGGCATTTTCCTTCAGGGACATTCATGGCTTGAGAACATATTGAGGCCACCTGAAATCTCTCTCTTCATTCTGATCTTACAGGAAAATTATCCACACCTCTTTATTTGGAAGCTGTTCCAGCTCACATGTGTTATGCTGTTATACTGTGGTTATGCTGCATGTTAGGGTTCCAAGATTAGATTTGATCAGAGAAGTGTTGTACCACAGAAATATATACCTGTAGTGGGGTGGTCACCTGCTCCTGCCCTGAGGGGTTTAAAACTGCCCTGGAGGAGGGCTCTGGAAGGGCAAGACCCCTGGGCTGTTTGGGAGGAAGCAGGCTCAGCTGGGGCCACGCCCCAATCAGGGACCAGCTGGCCCTATAAAGGCTTGAGCCAGGAGCTTAAGCAGAAAGCCTCTCTCTCTGACTGGAGAGGAAGACAGGCCTGGCTGCTGGGGAACTCACCTGGGGACCTAGAGTGAGGCAGGGTTGGGGAAAGGCCTTAGGAGCTGGGAAGCCCTAGGCCAGCAACTCCCCAGGCTGCAGGGCCTAGTCTTAGGTATTGGGCTTGCAGAGGGGCAGCCTGAGGGTGGGTAAAGGCAGCCAGTCCAAACTGCTTTGCCTATGATGAGTGGCTGATACTGCAGTCTGCCCCAATGAACGGGGGCTAGATGGAGACTGGGCAGTAGCCAAAACTGAGGCAAAGTGGGGATAGTGGGTGGGGAAACCCAGGGATAGTGGGATACTGCCAGGGGGGTAGCACCCAAGACATGGGCACTGGGAGGGACGTGGGGGGCCAATGGCAAGCAGATCGCCAGCCTGCAGAGGGCGCTCCTGGGTCAAAGCTAATTCCCAAGGATGACTAGCAGGAGGCGCCGCAGGGGTGAGTCTGTGCTGTGCTACAATACCAGACACATAATGTCAACAATGTTTAAGGTCCCAACCCTTTCTTTTAAAATTACAATTGTCTGGTAATTTTTTTGCATCAATATTCTTCATTTTGCATTTTAAACACTGAGTAAATGAACAGACTATAATTACATAAAATGTAATTTGTGCAGTTGAAATTGTATAATAGTCAATTGCATAATTCAAGGTCAAGCGTTATGGAGTGCTAGAAGTCACTCTGGGAGGAATCTTCAGATTGAAGGGATTCCACTGCATGGTGCAGTATCCTCCAGCTGTTTTAACCTCAGTAGTGACAGTATCTTGAGCTGGAATGAAATAGGAATTGATTGACACACAAAGGTAAAAAATAAATTTTCCATTGTATTAATGTTAATAAATTAAATGAAAATATCTTTTCTACACCTAATTATCTCAAGTCTTATGGTATGTTCATATTTTTTATAAATGTCTCTAGGAAACTTCTCAAGCTTTGGAATACAAGAAATAGTTCTGATGAGGACAGATTAATAAATAGCAACCATGATCGTAATAGAACACTACATAGGTAGAAGTCAGAGTACTTTGGAGGTAGGTCAGGGGTGGGGGGAGGAAGTATAATTCTTTGATGACCAAAGTGCTGTTGAGGTGGCTAAGGATTCCAGGTATGTGTACTTTGTTGCATGGTCTGCCAATTGCCTACTGCATAACAGCACCTGATAGGTAGGAGATTGTGAAGATGTGCAAAAATAAATAACAGTAGAAACACAGAAAAATAAATCCATGTCATTGAAAATCCATTTCCAGGACAGGAAGAGCCTAAAGCTGCTGCCATGGAAATCAGTTGCTATTTGGCCACTGATCCTGTAGAAGGTGCCAGCTTCCTCCGGGCCCCAGGGGTGCTCAACTCCCCTGCTCCACCCATGGCCCCACCCCGCACCCACCCACTTCCCACAAGCCCTGCCTCTTCCTGTCCCTGCTCCTCCCAGGTCCTGCCCTTACCCCTTCCCCAACCCCCCGCCCTGCCTCTTCCCACCCCCATCCCTTCCTTGCCTCTTCCTACCCAACCCTTGCCCCCTCCTCTGAGCGTGCCTTGTCCCCGCTCCTCCCCCTCCCTCCCAGCGCCTCCTGCACACCGTGGAACAGCTGATTGTGGCAGGCAGGAGGCGCTGGGAGGGAGGGGGAGGAATTGACCAGCAGGAATGCTTGTGGATGGGAGGCCCTGGTGGGGGGCGAAGGGAGGGAGCTGGCTGCCGGTGGGTGCTAAGCACTCACTAATTGTTCTCAGTGGGTGCTCCAGCCTTGGAGCACCCACGGAGTTGGCGCCTATGGTAACAGCAATTCAGGGGTGCTGGAAGCCATTGAACAAAACTGTAAACCTCATATATGATGGAAACCATGTATTCACTTGCTAATATTACTTCATGCTGGGCACCCCAGTGCCCCTAGTTCCAATTCCCCTGCAGCATGTATGCAAACAGCTAGTCTGTTGTTTGAGGAAAGTTAGTTACAAACTGCTCAGAGCCTGCTGCAGAGGATCTGTGCAGGGATAGAGCTATCTGCATGTGACTCTTACCTGTGCCACATGGAAGGGAGATGAGGTGCCAGGTGGGATGAGGTGGCGTAAGATACTTTTGCACATACTTTCCTCTTGGGGTGTTCTTCATACAGTTATGATCCACATGGGGGTCTTTAGCGAGCATGCGCACATTGGGCTGGGGCAGTGCTAGTACAGCTCTAGTCTGTGTAGCTCGCAATGTCAGCAGCACAAAAATTACATTGTGTGGAAAGACCTTGTGTTCTGTACAGAAACCAGAGCCACCTCTGTTTCTATGATGAAAGCTGGAGACAAACCTGTCACTATTTCCTCCTGCCTACCAATGGAAGGATAAAGGAGAGCTTATGTGGAGATCTACTAGTCCCTTTTTATCCCGCTGTGGTTGGCTTAAAATCATAGATGATAGAAATCATCAAATGGCTTCTTAAAGAAATGAATTGATTCTTCCATGTAGCACAGCTTAAAAACAGTGTGATGAAATGATTGTCAGAAGGTTCCCCTCTGCACCGTAGGGGTAATGAATTAGTTAGACTTTGAAGAAGAATTTGTGTGGCTCCCACATGCTCTGCTGCTGCCATGTATCACCAGAGAGGAGGATACATTTTAGAGGTTGTGAACCAATCTGTTTATAATCCTTGACTTGTTTATACAGTATTTTTTTTTTTTTTTTTTTGCTCTCATTTTCATGTAATTGTGTTTTGTCAATATAACCTGTAGGCTTCAACTCCACCAAAGGATGAATGAAGGCAGAGAGACTTGAGCAGGAAAGAACTACTACTACTGATAGGCACAGCTACTGAAAAAACCCTGCACCATAAGAAAGGATAGGGATTTGTTTTAAGAGTTAACTCCTTGTACATGCCTCTAAACCAGCAGGTCCCAATTGAGGTTCATGTATTGGTGGGTGGTACATGGAGGACCTGATGGTGGTCTTCAGGGAACTGGCAGATCCCATGTTCCTAGTACTGAAATTACTATAAATGCGTTCCTAGTACTACTTCTCTTTGTAAGCATTTGCTGTACCTGCCATGAAGGTGTTACCTGATCTCGAATAGGTGGGGAAATGGTGTATAAAACAACTTTTGTGAGATTAGCCCCACATAATGAACTGTTTTAGAACCCCAGAGGAAAGACAAGCAAAGGCTTCTGCAGTGGCACCATCTGTTCTGTTTGAATGTACAGAGGCTCCTATTAGCAACTCCATATTTTCGGTTGCATTATAAACGAGATTTCCAGTGGGGAATATGTTCCTATTTTTTCTCTAAAGGCAGATTGACAATCATTGTGAGAATTCTCACACAATTTGTTTTTATACTATTTGAACATTTAATGTAGTGGCTGTTTGACTTCATTTAAAAACTTTTAAATAAGAAATCTCTGGATTTAGTGTCTGGCTTAAAATTGTCCTAGGCAGGGCTAGGATTGACTAGTAGCTCTTCAAAATACTATCTACGTACCCAGATTTGGTAGAGAGGTAAATCCTCACTAGGTCTGGTCTAATGGCTAGTCTTGTTTTCTTTTTCTTTTTCAAATTTTTAATTATTGGGTTTAGGGTAATTTTTAGTTGTTATTCACATTACAACTGAAATTTTGATGCACTGGGCTCATAAAACTGGTGGTTGTTGGTGGAACATGCAGTCCATGAGCACACAAGCTTGATTTTTGGGGCAGTAGGGGGAGGGCAAAAGGGGTAGTCCCAGGTGCTTACAAACCTTAGCAGGAGGGATTAGGTACATGCAAGCTTGATTGATGTCATTTGTGAGGCAAGTGTACCCAAGTCTGACTGATGGAGGGGGTAAATTAGGCCCACACAAGTCTGAAAGGTGGTGGATAGGGAGGCTGAGTATATGGAAACCTGACTACTTGGGAGGAAATTCTCACACACACACACCATTAGTGGGAAGGAGGGGCAAGCAATTTTGTATTGTGACAGCCTGAAGTCTTCCCCTCGGAATGCCCATCTATCTATCACCCCTTTAATTAGCCCTTACCAATCCAGCCTATTTTATCACAATGAGCTACTGCACCATACACCCACAACTACAAACGCTGGGGAAAAAGTAATCTAGTAATGGGCAGAAATGCAAAAGCTTCAGAACTGAGGTTGTGGTTTGTGGTCTGTTGGACTGGTAAAATTAATTATCAGGGTTTATGTTTACAAGGTACTTCCACACGTGAACATAAGACTCGTGCACTTAACCTTAGCCAAATGTTGACAAGTCCTTTGCTGAACTGGAGTCTTAAGGCAGAACAAGATAAGATTGTTATTAGGTCTTTGCTTTTTTTAAATATATAATTAATACAAATCACTACTGCAGTAGGCTGCTATTTTGTATAAATAAATATTTATTTATAAATATTATAAACACATCTGAAAATGATAAATAAGAGCAATACATAAATATTATCAATAAATAAAAGTAGATCAACACCACAATACTGTTACAAATCCAGTAAAATTATCTGAAATATTTTCACAGTGCAGGAGGAGAATATATAGTAGCAATAGTTTATAATTCCAGTGCACTTAATTATACATGACCTAGAATTTGGGATGCTCTTGTTTGCTTTTTATGCTTGAAGCAAAACAGGGATCCAGAAGCTTCATTTGCTTATGAGTCCATGTTTGGATCTTTAATGGGACTGTCATTCCAAGCAGATTGAGAAGGAATTTGACACTCGATGTAGCAAATCTGTTCGAGGATTTCCTGGATGGCCACTTGGCAGTCTCTTTCTGCCAAGGCTTGAGAACCTTTTGGGGCCACAAAGTCTCTCTTCTTTCTGACTTTACAGGAAAATTATCCTTCTATTTTGTTTGGAAGTTGACCTGGTTCACATCTGTTATGCTGAAGTGAGCATAACAGTTACAGTTCAGAGGTGAGATTTCATTTTTAAGAGCAGCCGAAGGCAAATTCTGAGCAAATGGGTAACATCAATGATTTGGAAATCATAAGGTTTTTCTCATTCGGTTCAAATACTACATTGTCTTCTGGCATATTTTCAGCAATATCTTTTGTTTTACGTTTTATCATGTGAGTAAATCAATCTGGTAATGGCAAGTAGTATATAAATTGAGCAATTGGAGTTCTGTAGGAGTTGGTGCCTTGTTTAATGCAAGACAGACTGATAAGAGTCTGGAAAGGAACTGCTTGTAGAATCAACTTAGAGACGAACCACTCCAGTGGAGGTGTAGTTTCATTCAGCTGTTTTCATAACATCATTACATGAAGCATCACGTGCTGAAATGAAAAAGGGGAATGGTTCAAACATGGAGAGTTTCAAATGCCAAATATAGGCCATCTTTTTCTAACCAGATGTCAAATCATAAATCCTGAGCCTTATTGCACTTATGATCTTGTGACAATTTTTTTTTTTTAACCAAAGTTGTTGAAATGTAGAGGTAAACAGAATGAAGGAAAGCAGAATAAGTAGTCTTGGCCATCCCTGTGTGCAGAAGTAACTGGCAGAATTAGATGGTGGGATAGAAGTGTGTGCGCACAGACCATCAATTTTCTGGTGTCCTGACTGGAATTTTCTCTTACTAGGCAGTTGTTAAAAACAGCAACAAGCCAACTTTTCCCCAACTAAGATGCTTACTGGGCAAAGTTATATTTGGTATGGTTAATTATCAACGGATGATATTTTTTCATTTGTAATCAGTTACGATATATTTGTATATTTTTCATACAGAATATGTGTGTGGTAAGGAAGCACTAAACTATATATGCTACTCTAAAACAGTTTTATTAACATGAGTTTGAAAAATTACTATGGGAGAAAGATTGGGCCCTATGTAATAAGAATTAGGTCATAATTTTATCTCTCTTCAGCTGTTTTATTCATATAATATTTGAGTTTTTCTAGGAAAAAACAATATATGGTACCTTCATCTTCAAGTCTTTTTGTGAGTATGTTGAGAATTGGAAAACATCTGGATATTTCCAAACGGACTATCTCCCAGGCACACAGGCTGTATTGCTTTTCTTTCAGGAAATCGTCGATTGTCTGGAAGTATCCCTTCAGTTTCAGGCTGGTGAGCAGGAGGTTCTCATTTCCTGGTTAGGTTATCTCCTTGCCCTTCTCAGCACTCAAACACGTCTCCAGCTTCTCAATCTGCTGGTGAAGACCGTTTTGGAATTCCTTTATGGAAGTCCCATCCCAGGCAGCTTGGGTGAGATTGTTGTTAAAGATATGGAAGAGCTCTTGGAGGATCTGCTGGATGGCTACCTTGGCATTCTCTCGCTGGGACAGTCGGATCTTGAGGATATCTCTGGGCTTGAAAGCTGTCCTTTCATTTAGACATTGAAAGGGAAAGTTTCCACCCATTTTCTCCAGATGCTCTAAACTCTCGTTGTTCATTCTGGTTTGTAGAACATAAATCCTGTTACAGTCCAGACATGAGATTTCACTGGAGAAGAGCAGCATGAGGCAAAATTGCAGCAAACTCCTGCTGATCATGATGATGTCTTGGATTCCCTGTGTTTGTGTAGAACTTGAACAACTGGTGCCTGTTCAAGGTCTTTCGTAGACTTTTGTGTTTTCGACCCATGTCTCTGAATTTAAGTATTCTGTAGGAAAAGATTTTTCTTTCATCACTTTCTACTTTTCAAGGTTTTTCCTGCTTGAGGTTTTTACTTTCGGTTTCCTTCTTTTTATTTAGTGGAAGCGAACAAGTCAGTGGGAGAACAAGACCACAATCATTACCTTTTTGAATATTAAAGAATCCCTACATTTCTTTCCTTAGCCCCCCCCCCCCCGCCCTCTTAGATAAAGAATTTAAAGGGTAAGAAGAGTGATGATTAACAGTGTCATCCAGTTACAGGTTAGAGTAGGGACCTGTCTGTCTACTCCCAAGTTCCTGTGGTTAGTAGTGCTGGGCAGATCTGAATGTCTGTTACATCAGCAAGACTATCTGTCTTATGAGAGAGGAAAAACCATGTGTGTAGCGAATACCAGAGGATGGACAGAGGGCACTGAGAAACTGGGAGGTTTACTTAAGAAACTGATAACTGAAAAGATTGTGTGGTTGGTAAGAAATATGCCAGAGTGACTGGCATGAATGTCACTTTCAAATGTGTTTGACTTTTCACCATTCAAGCTTTTTTCTTTTTTTTTTTTTCTTCAATGTGCATTTCACTGAGCTTGGACATTGAAATTGAAGTGGTCTGATGAATGAAGTTTGCATCCTGTGGCAAGTTTCATTTTCTGTTTTTCATACCATAGCACTAGGCTGTCATGTTGGAGTTTCCATCAGTGAAGGGGAATGGTTTTCAACCCAAAAATTGAACATAATGTGTATATTAAATTTTAAAAAGGAAAGGAAGAAAACATAAGAATATTTCTGTTTGTTAGTTCTGTCATATCTCATGCCCCCATCTCCTAAGGCACTTTCTTTTATCATAATATAGAGTTTGTGCCCAAGCTACTTGGAAGTGTCGCTTTAAAGAATGAAGTTAATTGTATATAAATGTTCTGTATACAGGACCCAAGGCTTATACACCCCAGTCTCCCATGGGAGTTGTGTGTGCATTTCATGGCAAGTTGAAGCTTAGGAGGGAATATTTATAAGAGAAATTTAAAAATCTGAACCCTAAGAAGAAAAGCTAAAGTAAGAAAGCAATGGAAGTAAAGAGACAGTCTTTCAGTATATTTGCATCAGCAATTAGCCTGTTTTCTGGGAAAGGTTAGATGGACACTCAGCTGGGTGAAATATTTGCTAGAATGTGATGAAATACTGTATATTTAAATTTCAATTCAAAAGCAGAAATTTTGGGGGGAGATTTTTTTCTCCTCTATATGTCAGCCATCTTTATTTGAATGTGTAATTAGAGATTAATTTGGCGCCTTTTCCTATTTGCAAATCTGCAAATAAATTCAGATTTTGTTAATGTGTTTGTTTAATATGACTTGACAAATGATTTGCATTCTACTCTCTGATTGCTCAGGACCTTCACACCACAACTTTTGCTTTGACTATTCCCTATTCATAATTTACTACTTGTTCAGTATGATGGTTTACCTGAGGCAATGCAATTGTGTCTCTTCCCTGATTGTTTGCCTTGGAATTCAAAACTGCTTTCAAGATGGCTACATGAACTTTCCTGGAAAGAATCCTCTTTAAAATGTGTATTTATAGAAGTAATTGTTAAACTTTGTCTTTACCCAAATGTTCTTTTCTAACAAACTCACATGTACAGATATTTCTGAAAACGTTTACAAAGGGCCAGACATTTTTCATACATTTTAATAAGTCTCAAATGTTTAGGCTATGGCTGAAATTTGTTGTTTGCAGTGCTAATTGTTGACTGATAGTGTTTCTGGAGAGCTATCTACCTACCCAAAATGTGGTAGAGAGGTGGATCCTTACTAGATCTGATCCAACAGGCAGTTTTATTACCATACTTTTAAATATTGGAGTTCGGGTAACTTTTAGTCAATACTTGTGTTTAGTCAATATAAGTGATGCACTGCAACAGAAGGATGCAGGATGATCCCAAGTGACTGTGATCCAGGCCCATAAAATGGCCTGAAGTGTGGAGGAAACTGAGGCAGGGAGTTTCATGTTGGGTTTACTATTTTTGTATAAATCTGTGCATTTCTTGTGTCATTAAGAAAAGAGCAATAGAGTGTTAGGATCCTGTGCAAAGTGTCTGCGTGTTATAAGCTACACCTACATATGGTCCTTTGATGAGGTAAACAAGAAGGCTCACACCTCTAGGTGTACGTCTGGTAGAAGACATGTTAAGCTATGAAAATATTTTGGTTCTGAGGGCCTAAGGTTGATCGGCTGCAGGACTCTATTTCCATGAAGAGGTAATAGAGTGAGAGCCCAGGAAATGTGCCAGAGAGGCCAAGGGAAGAAACAGGGCTGCCACCTACTGAGACCAGGAAATCTGAAAGTCCAAGGGGGATTCAGTGTCTGGTGAGCTGCTAAGAGGAGGTAGCCCAGAGATGGAGATAAATGGGCTCATGCCAACAAGCCTGGGAGATGAAATTTGTGAGCTAAGTGTACACAAGCTTGATTGACAGGGATAAAGGGATAGGTGCATGCAAGCCTGATTGATGGAGGGTGAAGTATGTCCTCACAAGCTTGATTAGTGGAGAGAGTGAGACTGGGCACACTGAAACCTGCTTGATGGTGGCGATTTGAAGGGCTGATGGCTGCAGCAACCTGTATGGAACTGGGAGGGAGGAGCACAGGTTGCAGGAGGGCTGTTTAGAGGTGGCACTGAGAAGCCAGTCTGTGTGCACATGGCTGGAATGCTATCTGCAATTACAGCAATCAGGGAGTCCCCACATGTTAATACCTAGTATGCAGTATATGAAATGGTTGCATGCCAAACTGATTGATGGTGAGGGGAGATGGCTGTGCTTATGCCAATCTCATTGGTTTGAGAGGGGGAGGGGCAAGCAAGCCAGGTCGCTGCAGGGGAGCGTACGCAAATCTAATCTGGGGGAAGTGTGGGGAGTGTATGAAAATGTGAGTGGTGGTGTTTGGGGAGGAAACACGACCCTGATTACTGCATGGATCTCAGTTGGGGGGAGATAGGAGTAGCCAGGCACATACAAGTCTGATTGAGGGAAGGGGGGTAGGGTGCACTTGAACCATCTATCGGGAGCTATGCTGTCTGGCACATTTTACCTTGCAAGAATGAATTTAGTCTAGGCTGGACACATACAAAGGAGTCAGCTGCAGGGAAGGAGAGGACATGCAAATCTGCTGGGAATGTGTTTTCAGACACACTTAAAGGGGGGACGATTGCTTGTGGAGAAGTGCTGGATACATGGAATTGTAATTGATTTTTGGTTCGGGGGTGGGAATGCAGGCTAACCTGATTTTGGGGGGGCATAGACAGGCTGGTTACAAATGAGTTTAATTGGTGTGTTTTTGGCGGGGCATGCAAACTTGATTGATGGGGGGAGAACACCAAACTAGCCTCTTCTAACATAACCGTCTTCTACACCAAACATCCACAACTACCGGTGTTGGGGGGGAAAAATAATCTAGTAAAGGGTAGAAGAGGAAAAAGGGGTAGAGATCCATGTGGAATGTGGTCTGTTACAGTGGAAAGACTAATTATTACACAGTTAGTATTTTTTCATATGGAAGCCCTGTGAACTTGAGATTCATCAGTGTATTTAAGTGTGCTCCCAGCTTGAAGCACGAACTTCAGTGGGATGGATCTTGTGCTTAAGCACTTTCTGGAATTGGAGTTGTTTTGTTTTTGTGTTTTTGCTTATATAGGTATTTAATGCAAATCACTACAGTTGGAGGTTGCCATTTGTATGAAATATTTTATTTATAAGTAATAAATACCTAGGATGATGACATAAATAAGAAGAATAAATAAGTGGTAGACTGACACAAATATACTGTTACAAAGCTAGTAAAATGATCTGAAAATATTGTCACAGTGCACAAAGAGAATAAATAGTAGCACAGCTGTTACAAAATGAGATCAAGTGAAATTTTATGCCATATAAAAGATTCATTCATTTCAGTTAGTACTTCCAAAAAGTTGGTATTCTTGTATATAAATTTCCTAATGAGTTCGTCACATATTTGAAAGCTTCTTAATTCTCCTTGGATTTTCTTGCCAGCACTGAGGCTGAAGCTACCAATTATTTCCTAATAAATATGCATTTATCTCTTCACTTCCATCTCGGTGAGCTGTAGATCCATCCTTCCTAGTAAGAGTCCCACTTTCCATCACTGCAATCAAACATGTATCCAGATACCCAACTTGCTGATGAGTATTTTGGGAGTATCTGAATGGAATTCCTGCCTTAGGTAGCTTGGGAGAGGTTTGCAAAATCAGCAGGAAACGTGTTGGAAGATTTCCTGGATTGCCACCTGGGCATTCTCCTTCAGGGACTCTGTGGGCTTGAGAACCTGTTGGGGCCACCTGAAATCTCTCTTCAGTAATGCTAATTCAATTACTCTGGGGAAAAGTTTTGTACTGGACAAGCCTTCTACGGAGTCTGTCAATAAGTAGAAAACATCTGGGTATTTCCATGTGAATGATCTCCCCCCCCCCCCCCCCCCACACACACGCTGTATTGCTTTTCCCCCCCCAGGAATGCATCTATCCCCTGGAAGTACTTTTTCACTCTGGTGAACTGGTGCTCCTCATTTTCTGGGTTGGTTAATTCCTTTTCCATCTGTGCTCTCAAACATGCCTCCAGCCACTGAATTTACAGATAAAGTCCATACTGTCACCTGACTAGGGAACTCCCATCCCAGGCAGTTTGCATGAGGATTTTGCTAAAGGTGGTGAAGCCCTCTTGGGCATTCTTTTACTGAATGCTTGTATAACACCCATAATCATGTGCCTGGGCACTGATAGGGCCCCAGGGAACTGTAATACCAATAATAAGTAATAATAGCTTGTGTTAGCCCTTCTACCTGCAACTGTCACTGTAGTGCATGTTAGCCCTGGGGGTAACTGACAGGCTGGCTTTAGGCCAATTCCCCCGATTCCCGTGAATCGGGCCCCACACCTAAGAGGGCTCCGCAGCGTCCGGAAGAGGGGCCCCGCAAGGTAAGGCCCCGGAAGACAACTGCTGCCGAGGAAGGACCCTCCACCGAAGTGCCGCCGGAAACAGCGGCAACCAGTTGAGCTGCTGCCGAATTGCCACTGCTATCTTCGGCAGCAGCTCAATCGCTGCCGGTGTCTTTGGTGGCATTTCAGCGGCAACTCTTTCGAATCGGGCCCCGCACGTCCTAAAGCCGGCCCTGGTTAGCACAACAAAGACTTTCCCTCCAGTTAAGGGAATACAGTTTGCATGTTGCAGAACTTCTATATTTAGATCAGTGATAGTCAGACCTCGGTAGTTCAGGAGCCAAATTAGCGATTAACATTACCCAAAAGGGCCACAGTTGTGTGAATTCATTGATTAATTTAGTATATTATCGTACTATTTGTATTTAAACAGTATGACGGGGAAATACTTAGTTTTTTATTTATTTATTTAATATTAAATATATATATATGATTTTCAGAGCAAATAAGTTAACAATTTAGTGCAAGTTGATAAGTTAATTGGCTAATAACATAGTAAAAGCACCCTGATTGGTTAATAATTAAATCACCCAGTGTTTTTATATCATGTACTGCAAAGAGCGACAGGAGACACGGTAAAGGGCCACTTGTGGCTCACGAGCTGAAGTCTGAGTATCATTGATCTAGATCATGAAATGTTCTGAGAAATACATATAATCAGAATAGTCCCCTTGTCTGAGCCCTGAGATCATGATATCTTCTCCATTAGTTGTTGGTTTTTCTCTTTCCCGGTGTTTCTTCTCCATCAGGGCTTGATTAACCAACATGGTATCTTTTAATTTTTTTCAGGATTATATCAGTTGCAAAACTATATTTTCTCTTTTGCCTCAGTTTATCAGTTTCAATAGTCCTGTCCCTTTGCCTTTTCTTAGATTGGTCAGGCTGAACTGACAGTTAGTTAGAAACAAGGCTTTTTACCTAAAAACTGAGCCAATATCATCAGAAGGCAATTAGAAACACTAAATATGGTGCTCCCACAGTATTTTTTTTTTTTTTTTTTTTTTTAGCAGTCACCTTGTAAAAGTACAGCCTCATTTTAAACTCTACTTTTTATTTGTAAATCTACATTTCATCCTCTTAACCAGCAGGAGGAAACTGTTCATTTTCTGGATGGTCACTGCAAAACATAATAGCCTCCTGTAAACCTATAATTCTCCTTCATACCCTGCTTCATTTGAGAGAGGGAAATAGTGTAGGTATATTTAAAGTTGCTTAATGCAGGAGTAACTATGGCCCTCAGAAAATATTGGTTCATCTGCACTTTTCAGATTTCATGTAGTTTAAAAAGAACACTTAAAATGTTGATGCCAGGGAAACTGGTGCCTTGGACAATGGAAACAAGAAACCTTTGCTTACTGTCAAATCTGAAAATACAATGCAGTTGGTAATCCATGTTCGACAGAGGTACCCACACAGATGGATGTGGTTTACAGTGTGGTTAAAAAGTGCTTATGAAGAGAAGTCTTACCGTGTTCTTAACATGTCACTGGGATGTAATAATTCAAAGGTGGGTTTTTTTTTTAATCAAATTCAGTGTTTACTATCACTGCTGGTCCCTTGTCTTTTAATGTTCGCGTTTCTCTCGGCTTGAAGAGGAAAATTGTTCTGGTTTGTTTAATCCCCTTACCTTCCTGTGGTTACATTTCACTTTTCACATGCCCTAGCGCAGACTGTTGTGCTGGAGTTTCCATCATGGCAGGGAAGTGTGTTTTAATTCAAAAAGAAAACTATTTTCACTGAAATTGGAAAAGAAGATTCCCTTACAGAAAATATGAAAATGTTTCTGTTCATATTAATTTGGGTAGAGCCCCAGGATCCTAATGCACTTTCTTGTAAGAAATTCAACATTTTTGCTTCAGCTATTTGACAGGGACTCTTTAAAGAAACATAGAAATATAGGGCTAGAAGGGACCTCAAGAGGTCATTGAGTCCAGCTTCCTGCATTGACAGGACGAAGTATACCTAGACCAGGGAGGGCCACATCAGGGAATAGAAATTGTATGGCTGGCCATGAATGCTCCCAAAATTGGGGTTGGGGTGCGGGAGGAGGTGTGGACACTGGGGTGGGGCTGGGGATGAGGAGTTTGTGGTGTAGGAGGGTGCTCTGGGGTGGGACCAAGGCGTTCGGAGGTCGGGAGGGTGATTAGGGGTGCGGGAAAGGGTGCAGGTTCTGGCTGTGAGTGCGGGCTCTGGGGTGGGGATGAGAGGTTTGGGGTGCAGGAGGGTGCTCTGGGCTGTGATTGAGGGGTTTGGAGAGCAAGAGGGGGATCAGGGCTGGGTCACGGGGTTGGGGCATGGGGAGAGGCTCAAGGGGTGCAGGCTCCGAGCAGCGCTTACCTCACGCGGCTCCCGGAAGCAGTGGCATGTCCCTTCTCTGGCTCCTAAGCAGAGGCGTGGCCAGGTGGCTCTGCATGCTGCCCCGTCCGCAGGCACCGCCACTGTACTCCCATTGGAGCACGTAGGAGCCGGAGTGGGGCCATACCGGCTTCTGGGAGCCATGTGGTGTGTCAACTGACCCAGTGCTCCGGCCAGAGTGGGGCCGAGCCATGTCTAAGAGGTGCGGGCCTGACCCAGTGTCCCCGCTGGAGCGCCAGAGTGGGGCTGAGCCGTGTGGTCCGACCTCGGGCCAATGCCCCAGCCAGAGTGCCGGAGCGGGGCTGAGCCGCTGGTACGGCTCACAGGCTGGCTTAAAATGGCTCGTGGGCCGGATCCAGCCCGTGGGCCATAGTTTGTCCACCCCTGACCTAGACCATCCCTGACAGGTGTTTGTCTAACCTGCTCTTTAAAATCTCCAATGACAGTTATTCTACAACCTCCTTAGGCAATTTATTTCGGTGCTTAACCACCCTGACAATTAGGAAGTTTTTCCTAATATCCAACCTAAACCGCCCTTAAGAATACTATTAATACTAACAGGAAAGACCAAGGCATCAAAGTAAATACAGGGTAATGAAAACAGAATCTGTTTCAATAAAGCTGTATATCAACAGCACATAGGCACAGAAGTAGTGTATAGTTTGAGGAAAGTTAGTTACAAAGGCCACAGAACCTGCCCCAGAGGCTTCATGCAGCGATAGAGTTCTCTGAGTGAGCATCTCAGCTGCTTCACATGGAAGCATGTGTGATGTGGGCTGAGGTGGAGTAAGGTCTGCTGCCTTCACCCATCATTCCCTCTTTCCTGGGACGCCCATGGATTATTCTCCTTGACACTGAAAAGATGGGGCAGGGAGTGTAATGGGTGGTAATGCAAAGTGATGAGACCTTTGTCATCTGTGCAGAAATCATAGAATCTGCTTAGTCTGGAGATGGAACTACAGCCATTTCCTTGAGGAAGGCTGGGGTCCAACCTGCTCCTCCTCGTTCCTTCCCACCATTGGAAGGATGTGGGAGAACTTCAGTGGGGGATATTTACAGAATTTCCCCCTTTTAAGAAATGCGAGTTGGGATTCCCCACAGTCATTGGCTGCTCCTTATGATACGGGTGATATTGTCAAAGAGCTCAACTGAATTCTCCACTCAGTATGGCCCTTTTTTAATTAAAGGTCTGATGGCATGAATGGGAATAGTTTCTCTCTAGCACAGAATAGGTTTGGGGTAGTTAGAGTTTTTCAGAAGAATTCAGTATTGTTCCTGGGTAGTA
Source organism: Terrapene triunguis (assembly GCF_002925995.2). Classification (NCBI taxonomy): domain Eukaryota; kingdom Metazoa; phylum Chordata; order Testudines; family Emydidae; genus Terrapene; species Terrapene triunguis. The sequence continues at coordinate 3,870 of NW_020714586.1, read as the reverse complement.
ACTGACTGACATATTCCCCCCAAACTGGGGGCTGCATTTTAGAGGTGACAGAGAAACTTTGATAATCATTCAAATGGCCTATTCCTGCTCTCATTACTCACATGTAATTTTCATTGTGGTGTGCACTCAAGAATGAATTTAGTCTGTTATATGCTCACACAAAAATAATGGAACAGAATGTGTGTGGGGGACACACAAATGAGAAGCATTCGTGGAAGCCCATACTTAATGGTCGGGGGCGGTGCTTGTAAATGTATTGTGGGGAGGTGGTATGTGAATGCACACAAACCTGATTGATGGCGTTATGAGCAAGCCAATTAAATGCTAACTTAAGTGGTGTGTTTTTGAGGGTGCATAGTGTTGGTGATTGGTGCCCTCTCTCCCCCCACCCAGTAGTTTGGCCTCTTCCAACACATCTACTAAACCAAACATCCACAACAAGAAGTTATTTGGTAGGGGAAAATAACCAAGGAAAAAGTAGCAGAGGAAAAAGAGGCAGAGGTCAGGTCTGGTGCATGGTTTGTTACAGTGGAAAGACTAATTATCATTCCATAGCTACTTTATTAATATGGAAGTACAGTGAATTTGCACACTGATTCATCAGTGTATCTAAGTATGTTCCCAACTGGAAGCACGAACATCAGTGGGATGGGTCACATACCATAAGTCGTGTGGATAAGTACTTTCTGAACTTGGGGTTTTAAGGCTGAACAATGATAGTTTTTTGTTGGACTTTTTTTAAATGGGTATTTGATACAAATCACTACCACTATATATTGCCATTTTGTGTAAAATAATTTATTCAAATTTATCTATGATAATTTATAAATAAGAGCAATAAATAATAGACTGACATAAATATCCTGTTACAAATATCATAAAATGATCTGAAAATATTTCCACAATACACAAATAGAATAAATAGTAGCAACAGCTTTTAAAATTCCGCTGCATCTAATTTTAAATCATGTATAAAATGTTAATTGATTTTTGGTTAGTACTTCTAAAAATGTGTTTAATTTCTAAACTTCTTTGTGAATTTGTCCTATAGTTGAAAACTGTTTAATTCCACTTGGATTCTCTTGCCAGCACTGATGCTTCTCTGCTTCTCTGCTAGAGGAAATAATTGGTATCTCTTCACTTTCATCCTGGTGAGCTGAAAGTCCTTCCTTCCTTCCTGGTAAGAGACCCACTGTCCATCATTGCAACCAAATATGTCTCCAGATGCCCAGCTGGCTGATGAGTCTAAGTTGGACCCTCTGAATGGAACTCCCGCTTAAGGTAGCTTGGGAGAGATTTTTGCAAAAGCAGCAGGAAATATGTTGGAAGATTTCCTGGATTGTCACCTGGGCATTTTCCCACAGGGACTTTCAGAACTTGAGAACCTCTTGCTGCCACCTGAAATCGCTCTCTTTGTTCTGACAGTATAGGAAAATTATCCACACACCTTTGTTTGGAAGCTGTTCCAGTTCACATGTGTTATGCTGTTATACTGTGGTTAAGCTGCATGTTACAGTTCAGAGGTGAGATTTGATCAGAGAAGAGTTGAACCACAGAACTATATAGCAAACACATAATGTCAACAATGTTTAAGGTCCAACCCTTTCTTCTAAAATTCTTAATTGTCTTGAAACTTTTTTGCATCAATACCCTTAATTTTGCATTTTAAACACAGTAAATGAACAGAATATTATCACATAAAATGTAATTTGTGCAGTTGGAATTCCGTAATAGAGTGAATGTATTGCATAACACATCAAGCATTCTGAAATGTTAGACGTCACCGTGGGAAGAATCAGCAGAAAGGAGGGATTCCACTGCATCCTTCTGTTTTAACCTAGTAGTTGCAGGATGCGGAGCTGAAATGAAATTGGAAATAGTTGAAACACAAAGGGAAAAAATATAATTTTCATTGAATTGATCTCAATAAATTAAATGAAAATATCTTTTCCCCATTTAAGCTCGCAGGTCTTTTAGTATGTGCCTAGAGACTTTTAAAAAAAATATGAAGCTTCTCAAACCTTGGAATACTAGAAATAGTTCTCATGAGGACAGATTAATTAATAGCAATGATGATGATCATAGAAACACACTACATATGTCGAAGTCAGAGTACTTTGGTCATCAGATAATACTTCCCTCCCTCCCACACCACATATATGTACTTTGTTGCAAGGTCTGCCAATTACCTACTGCACAACAGTACTGATATGTAAGAGATTATGAAGATGTGCAAAAATAAATAATAGTAGAAACACAGAAAAATAAATCCATGTAATTGCAAATCCATTTCCAGCACAGGAAGAGCCTAAAGCTGCTGCCATGGAAATCAGTTGCTATTTGGCCATTTTACCCTGTAGAAGAAGGATCAGGCCCTATATAAGCAGAGAGATAAAATATCCGCTATCTCTATTCAGCTATATAAATTACAATAATGTTAATTGATTTACTCTAGGGAAAAGTTTTGACTGTACCTTAGTTACTAAGCCTTCCAGTGAGTTTGTCAACTAGTACAAAACATCTCGGTATTTCCATGCGAATGATCTCCCAGGCACAAAGGCTGTATTGTTTTTCTTCCAGGAAAGCATCTATCCCCTGAAAGTATTTTTTCACTCTCCGACTGGTGAGCTGGAGTTCCTCACTTTCCGGTTTGGTTAATTCCTTCTCCATCTGTGTTCTCAAACATGCCTCCAGCCGCTGAATTTGCTGGTAAAGTCCATTTTGGAACCTGACTATGGAAGTCTCATCCCAGGCACTCTGAGTGAGGTTTTTGCTAAAGATGTTGAAGATCTCTTGGAGGATCTCTTGAATTGCCACCTTGGCATTCTCCTTCTGGGACACTGGAAGTTGGACAACATCCTGGGTGGGTTTGAAAGCTGCCCTTTCATTTATGCATTGTGAGGGGAAATTTCCACTCATTTTCTGCAGAAGCTCCAAGCTTTCTTTGTTCACTTTGTTCTGCTGGAAGTGAAGCATGGTACAGAGCCGAGATGAGATTTCCGTAGAGAAGAGCAGCATGAGGCAAACATGCAGCAAACACCTGGTGGTCATGGTGATGTCTTCCACTTCTTTTCTTTGTGTGGAACTTTGAGCCTGGAGTTTGTTGAGGGTCCTACGTAGACTGCTGTGTCTTTCCTTCATGTCTCTGAATTTAAATATTTGGCTGCAGAATTTTTGTTTCATCATTTTCGTTTAAGGCTTCAGTCTTTTTCTTTCTGTTTAATTCACTGCTTTCTAGTTCTTTTACCACACTTCCTCCTTTTTGTATTTTTGTGAAAGTGACCACAAATGACAATATACAACCCCTTTAACTCATGGTGGAACCACATACATACAGGCTTTTCATGATACATTAACTTAAAGATATAATTTAATAAGATCATCCACACTTCAGAAGTGGTAGAGAGAAGACCCCCAATTCATCAAACCCTACACTTCCCATTCATAACCTTCTTCATTTGACAGACAAAAATAGTGTAGGTATATTTAAAGTTTTGAGGCATAGAGGAAGTGGGAGGAAAGGGTTAGGCCTCAGGGGAGCTGGAACAATTTGTATAGTGGGGCTGTTGAGAGCCATTGAACCAAACTGTAAACCCTGAATATGAAGGAAACCACTTCAAGCCAGGGGGTGTGCCAGCACCTATGTTAGGCCTCCCAAAAATATTGGTAAATTTCAACTTCAACCTGGAAAGCACACTTAATATGGAGACACCAGAAAATATCAGTATCTTCCTTCTAGGAAAACAAAGGAGACAGAGTGCGCTCTGCAAGAATGGAAGCTTTTTTCACTTTTTGTTTACTTCCAGATCTGTGTGTGTGTGTTACACACACACACACACACACACACACACACACACACACACACACACA
>NW_020714585.1:0-5441 GCF_002925995.2 Terrapene triunguis | reverse complement strand
AGAGACAGAGAAGAGAAAGCCAAAGAGGCGGCCCACAAGAGAGAGATGGAGCTGAAAAAAAAAGAGATGGAACTGGAAGCAGCAAGGACTAGGCAGAATGCAGCAGACCATCCTAACAACTCCTCTCCAGGTACCACTTCCCATCCCAGGAAATTCCCCACCTACAAGGCAGGCGATGATACTGAGGCCTTCTTAGAAAATTTTGAAAGGGCCTGCCTTGGATACAGCATCCCTCTACCCCAGTACATGGTAGAGCTGAGACCGCAGCTCAGTGGACCCTTAGCAGAAGTGGCGGCTGAAATGCCTAAGGAACACATGAACAGTTATGAACTTTTTAAAAACAAGGCCAGAATCAGAATGGGGCTAACACCTGAGCATGCCCGTCGGCGGTTCAGAGCCCTAAGGTGGAAACCAGATGTGTCATTTACCCGGCATGCCTACCACATTGACAAAAATTGTGATGCCTGGATATCAGGAGCAAATGTTAAATCTACGGAAGAGTTGCCCTTCCTATTGCAAATGGAGCAGTTTTTAGAGGGTGTTCCTGAGGAAATAGAAAGGTACATCCTAGATGGGAAGCCCAAAACTGTAACCGAGGCGGGGGAGATTGGAGCCAAATGGGTGGAGGTGACAGAAAAGAAAAAAGCTAGTAGCAGTTGGAGCGAATATCAGAAGGGGCAAGCCGAAACAAAACCTTACCACCGGGGACAACCCAAGGCCCCACCCACATCCCAAGGGAAACCCCAGACGCCTTCTCACCCCACCACACCAGTCTCCATCAACCAACATCGCCCCGGTGATACCTTAGCAGGGCGATGTTTTAAATGTAATGAACTGGGGCATATAAAGGCTCACTGCCCCAAGAACCCTAACCGATTACAGTTCATTACACCCCAATCACACCAAAGATCCCCAGACCCAGATGCCTCTCTCATACCCTCGGAGCGAAGGGAAACCTTGAGAGTGGGCGGAAAGAAGGTTATCGCTTGGAGGGATACTGGGGCACAAGTGTCAACTATCCACCAATCCCTAGTGGACCCCAAACTCATCAACCCGGAGGCTACAGTGACAATTCAACCCTTCGTGTCACAGTCTGTAACCTTGCCTACAGCCCAGTTGCATGTCCAGTACAAGGGCTGGGCAGGAATGTGGACTTTTGCAGTCTATGACAATTATCCCATCCCCATGCTGCTGGGGGAAGACTTGGCCAACCATGTGAAGCTAGCCAAGAGGGTGGGAATAGTCACCCGCAGCCAGGCTAAGCAAGCTTTCACCCCCATCCCTGTTCCTGAGCCGTCCACCAGGGCCCCGTCTGTGTTACCGGAGACCCAAACACAGGTGGTGGAACCGGATCCCCTGCCAACGACTGCAACAGCCGTAGTGGATCCAATCCCAGAGACCCAGCCAAAGCCAGTCCCGGAACCGGAACTGGCAACGCAACCAGCACCAGAACCATTGCCGGCACGGAGTCCAGCGCTTGCAAACCCGTCTACAACTCCAATGCCAGAGGGCACCAGCGAGCCTGAACTGGCGGAAGCAGCAGATAACCCTACCCAAGAGGCTCAGCCAGAGCCTGAGATACCACATAGTGCACCAGCGGACAGCGGTTCACGGTCAGTGGAAACAGCCCCAGCACCTGCATCGCTTCCAGAGGGACCAAGCCCCAGTCCACAGTCCAAGGAGGAACTGATGTCTCCAGCATCAAGGGAACAGTTCCAGGCCGAGCAGGAAGCAGATGACAGCCTTCAGAAAGCTTGGGCGGCGGCACGGAGCACCCCACCGCCTCTCAGCTCTTCTAACCGATCCCGGTTTGTTGTAGAACAAGGACTTTTATACAAGGAAACTCTTTCTGGTGGGCACCAGGAAGACTGGCATCCTCAAAGACAGTTGGTGGTTCCCACTAAGTATCGGGTAAAGCTCTTGAGCTTAGCCCATGATCATCCCAGTGGCCATTCTGGGGTGAACAGAACCAAAGACCGGTTGGGGAAGTCCTTCCACTGGGAGGGAATGGGCAAGGACGTTGCTAATTATGTCCGGTCTTGTGAGGTGTGCCAACGAGTGGGAAAGCCCCAAGACCAGGTTAAAGCCCCTCTCCAGCCACTACCCATAATTGAGGTCCCATTTCAGCGAGTAGCTGTGGATATTCTGGGTCCTTTCCCAAAGAAGACACCCAGAGGAAAGCAGTACGTACTGACTTTCATGGATTTTGCTACCCGATGGCCGGAAGCTGTACCCTTAAGCAACACCAAGGCTAAAAGTGTGTGCCAGGCATTAGCAGACATTTTTGCCAGGGTAGGTTGGCCCTCCGACATCCTTACAGATTCGGGAACTAATTTCCTGGCAGGGAACATGAAAACCCTGTGGGAAGCTCATGGGGTGAATCACTTGGTTGCCACCCCTCATCACCATCAAACCAATGGTCTGGTGGAGAGGTTTAATGGAACTTTGGGGGCCATGATACGTAAATTCATAAATGAACACTCCAATGATTGGGACCTAGTGTTGCAGCAGTTGCTTTTTGCCTACAGGGCTGTACCACATCCCAGTTTAGGGTTTTCACCATTTGAACTTGTGTATGGCCGCGAGGTTAAGGGGCCATTACAGTTGGTGAAGCAGCAATGGGAGGGGTTTACGCCTTCTCCAGGAACTAACATTCTAGACTTTGTAAGCAACCTACAAAACACCCTCCGACACTCTTTAGCCCTTGCTAAAGAAAACCTAAAGAATGCTCAGAAAGAGCAAAAGGCCTGGTATGATAAACATTCCAGAGAACGGTCCTTCAAAGTAGGAGACCAAGTCATGGTCTTAAAGGCGCTCCAGGCCCATAAAATGGAAGCGTCGTGGGAAGGACCATTCACGGTCCAGGAGCGCCTAGGAGCTGTTAACTATCTCATAGCCTCCCCCACCTCCAACATAAAGCCTAAGGTATACCATGTTAATTCTCTTAAGCCCTTTTATTCCAGAGAATTAAACGTTTGCCAGTTTACAGCCCAGGAAACAGATGACGCGGAGTGGCCTGCAGGTGTCTACTACGAAGGAACAAGGAATGGTGGCGTGGAAGAGGTGAACCTCTCCACGACCCTGGGACGTCTGCAGCGACAGCAGATCAAGGAGCTGTGCACAAGCTTTGCACCGATTTTCTCAGCCACTCCAGGACGGACCGAACGGGCATACCACTCCATTGACACAGGTAATGCTCACCCAATTAGAACCCCACCCTACCGGGAGTCACCTCATGCCCAAGCTGCTATACAAAGGGAGATCCAGGACATGCTACAGATGGGTATAATCCGCCCCTCTAACAGTGCATGGGCATCTCCAGTGGTTCTAGTTCCCAAACCAGATGGGGAAATACGCTTTTGCGTGGACTACCGTAAGCTAAATGCTGTAACTCGTCCTGACAACTATCCAATGCCACGCACAGATGAGCTATTGGAAAAATTGGGACATGCCCAATTCATCTCTACTTTAGACTTAACCAAAGGGTACTGGCAAGTACCACTAGATGAACCCGCTAAGGAAAGGTCAGCCTTCGTCACCCAGGCAGGGGTGTACGAATTCAATGTACTCCCTTTCGGGTTGCGAAATGCACCCGCCACCTTCCAAAGACTTGTAGATGGTCTCCTAGCGGGATTGGGAGAATCTGCAGTTGCCTACCTCGATGATGTGGCCATTTTTTCTGATTCATGGACAGAACACCTGGAGCACCTGGAAAAAGTCTTCGAGCGCATCCGACAGGCAGGACTAACTGTTAAGGCTAAAAAGTGTCAAATAGGCCAAAACAGAGTGACGTACCTGGGGCACCAGGTGGGTCAAGGAACTATAAATCCCCTACAGGCCAAAGTGGATGCTATCCAAAAGTGGCCGGTTCCAAAGTCAAAGAAACAGGTCCAATCCTTCTTAGGCTTGGCCGGATATTATAGGCGTTTTGTACCACACTACAGCCAAATCGCCGCCCCGCTGACAGACCTAACCAGAAAGAAACAGCCAAATGCAGTTCAGTGGACTGATGAGTGTCAAAAGGCCTTTAACCAGCTTAAGGCAACACTCATGTCTGACCCTGTGCTAAGGGCCCCAGACTTTGACAAACCGTTCCTAGTAACCACAGATGCTTCCGAGCGAGGCGTGGGAGCAGTTTTAATGCAGGAAGGACCGGATCAAGAATTCCATCCTGTCGTGTTTCTCAGCAAAAAACTGTCTGAGAGGGAAAGTCACTGGTCAATCAGCGAAAAGGAATGCTACGCCATTGTGTACGCGCTGGAAAAGCTACGCCCATATGTTTGGGGACGGCGTTTCCAACTACAAACAGACCATGCTGCGCTACAGTGGCTTCATACCGCCAAGGGAAATAACAAAAAACTTCTTCGATGGAGTTTAGCTCTCCAAGATTTTGATTTTGAAATACAACACATTTCGGGAGCTTCTAACAAAGTGGCTGATGCACTCTCCCGGGAAAGTTTCCCAGAGTTAACTGGTTAACAATTGTTCTTGGAATGAAACCTATTGTTAGTTTTTATATAATCAGTAGTATGTCTAAAGATACATGTGTCTTATTAACTCTGTTTTCTCCTAGAACTCCAGGAAGAAATCACAGCCAGTGTGGAACCGAACGTCCAACACTATCTGTGATTTGGGGGGCGTGTCATAACTATAAAGGGAAGGGTAACAGCTCTCTGTGTACAGAGACTCCAAATCCTTTTACCTGTAAAGGGTTAAGAAGCTCGGGTAACCTGGCTGACACCTGACCCAAGGACCAATAAGGAGACAAGATACTTTCAAATCTTGGGGGGGGAAAGGCTTTTGTGTGTGCTCTTTGTTTTAAGGGGTGGTTCGCTCTTGGGACTGAGAGGGACCAGACATCAATCCAGGTTCTCCCCATCTTTCTAAACAAGTCTCTCCTATTTCAAACTAGTAAGTAAAAGACAGGCAAGGCGTCTTAGATTTACTTTGTTTTCTCAACTTGTAAATGTACCTTTTTACCAGAGTGTGTATCTTTGTTTGCTGTACTTTGAACCTAAGACAGAGGGGGGTCCTCTGAGCTCTTTAAGTTTGATTACCCTGTAAAGTTATTCTCCATACTGATTTTACAGAGATGATTTTTACCTTTTTCTTTAATTAAAAGCCTTCTTTTTTAAGAACCAGATTGATTTCTCCTTGTTTTAAGATCCAAGGGGGTTTGGATCTGTATTCACCAGGAGTTGGTGAAAGGAGGGTGGGAGGAAGGAGGGGGGATGGTTAATTTCTCCTTGTTTTAAGATCCAAGGGGGTTTGGATCTGTGTTCACCAGGGAATTGGTGAAAGGTTTCTCAAGGCTTCCCAGGGAGGGAATTCTTGTGATGGTGGCAGCGGACCAAAGCTAAGCTGGTAGATAAGCTTAGAAGTTTTTATGCAGGCCCCTACATTTGAACCCTAAAGTTCAAAGTGGGGATCCAGTCTTGACA
>NW_020714584.1:479-3512 GCF_002925995.2 Terrapene triunguis | reverse complement strand
TATGGGCTTTGCAATGTGCCCTACTGTTTGGACAGGCATTTTAGAAAAGTGGAGATTTGAGTGTGGATTTTATGTGGACGACTAAGATTTTGTAGGAGCTGAGGTTGGAAATGTTGGTTTGAAGACTGGCTGCCTTTACACACACACAAATGCTATTGGTTTACTACTGCTTTGATTATCTACATTTTTAATTAAGGGCACCTAAAACATGGGGAAAGTATTTTTATATTTACATGTTGAGAACTAAATAAAGAAATCAAATACCTACCTCCTGCAGGAAAGGCCTGGTGCATGATGATTGCTCAGCAGTGATTTCTACTGGCCAATTTAAGGTGTGGAGTTAGTAGCTCCACAGGCAGCCTTGTCCTGTAGTTACTGGTTGGAAAATAAACCTGTAGTTACACAGGATAACAGGAATTAAGGATCAAAAAAGTCAATGTATAGTTATTCTGATACTACATTGTATTAACACTTAATATACTATAAAATACTAAAAATATCATGGAAATTACTTTTTTATAAAGGTGCTTAGGTCATCAGAAATGTACAGAGGGAAGGGATACAACTGCAGGGCAGAATCTCATAGTCAGCAGAAAGACTCCCATTGATTATAATAGGCTTTAGATCAGGCTCTTAATTATCTTTAAAGGATAATTATCAAGTATGCCCTATTTTGTGTGGATGTGCTGAGAGCACAGTCTATTTCTCCTTCTCCTGGTGCAGTAAAATATCATGGCACTACCTTCAGTAACAGGATGGGACCCCTTGTCCCCAGTCAGCAGCAGGCTTTGACAGAACCTCATGCTATCTTTTTGAAGCTCTATTGGGGAACCCCTTTGTGTACAGCCCCTACTAACCCTTCTGCCCTGAACAGATGGAATGTCTTAGGAACATTTCACTCTGCAGTTTCCCAAAGAGGCATAGAGAAGCAAGTGAAGAATTGTGTCTGACTTTTCATCCCAGAAGTTCTCAAACAGTGAATCACTTTGCCCTTCACTGAAATGCAGCCACTTTTGAGGTAAAAGGCAACAGCTGTTAAGAACATACAGTAACACTTCACAACAGTTTAGGTCAAAAAGATTAGAAAAATAGTGTCCAATTAAAACTCAAGGGGAAATTTAGTCAGCCTGTAAGTACCCAAATTAGAATTTGTCAGGGGAAGTGGTGTTTCTGTAATCTTTGGTGAAAATGTGTTACATCTCCTCCTCTGTGCTGATCAGAGGGCCTGAATTGTTGTTAAAGCCCCCAGCCTGAGGTCTGTATAGTGGGGATTGAACCAGGGGCCTTCCACAGCTAGAAGCATAAGTTGCTGCATCTAGAGCTAAAGCTGTATAGCTGGAGATGGTAACAACTCCTACCATCTGTGAACAGAACAAAAGGGGCCCTGAAACACACACAGCTGTGAGCTACACTAATATCCCTACTTGTGAAAAATGCAATGGAATGCTACAGATCAGGATCTTGGTATCCTATCTCAGTTGAAAGGCTTTTCATGTCAATGGTCATTTGTACTGAACAGCCACTTCACAGGATGGGAATGGAGAGTGTCAAAGAACAACATCACACTCTGTTGTGATGTTTATTTCACAATATGGCCTTACAATGTGATTGTGGGTAAATCCTATTTGCTTTGGACCAGGCCCACAGTCATGGGAGTAGCCCCATGGATGTTGCTGAGACTACCTGAAAGAATAAATTGAGCAGGATTTGGCCCATTGCATTATTTCCTTTCTCCCTTCATCCTCCCTTTCGTTTCATGGAGAGATTTTCAGAAAATGAAACAGAATGATCAATGACAGTGTAGTTCTAAAATATTTCTCTCTCTCTCCCTCCTTTGATCAATGAACAGTATAAGAAAAAATATATACCCTGTCTATAAATATACATATATTTTGGCCATTTCATAATTGCTATTCAAACCATTATTGGAAGAACTTATAACTGTCTTACAGCTTGTTCATGTTTGTGCAATGGCAGCTGAACTTAACACATCATTTATTTCTTTGACAATAATGTCTTCCTTCCCACAAATTAGCCTGCATCCTCCTTTTTCTGCTGCATCTCTCCCTTGCATTTATGTACAGACATGCAACAGTAGGGTTGTTTGGAGTGCTGGAAAATGTCATATTTTAGGTTTTTATATCCTAATTCTTAAAACATCTAAATATATGAACCTTCTACACAGGTGAGTGAACACTAAAGCCAGATCCTAAACTATGGCTGATAGGGTGACCAGATCTCCCGATTTTATAGGGAAAGTCCTGATTTTGGGGTCTTTTTCTCATATAGGCTCCTATTGCCCCCCATCCCCCTCCCAATTTTTCACACTTGCTGTCTGGTCGCCCTGCTGGCTGAGGAGCAAACATCTTAAGTTGAAGGGCAGGAGGATGCAAAGGAGCCATGAAGCTCATGTTTGCACCCCCCGAACCATGACTCACTGTGTTTCAGACTGGTCCCAGGTATAAATTAGAGAAGGCCAGAGTCTGATTGTAACTTACCTCAGCTTCCAATGTAAGGGGCTGAAATAACAGCTGGGGATTGGTGGTGGACAGTGAATTGCTGGCCACTGCCCTTTTTCTCTAGCTATGCCCCCTATGCTGGCTACAGGGAGGGGAGGTGGCAGAGCTGTCCCTAGGGTATGGCGAATTGGGGCAGCCACCCTGGGCCCCACACTTTGGGGGCCTTGCAGCAGCCACCCCAAATCGCTGTACCCTAGGGACGGCTCTGTGTGCATGTCGTGCAGGGGGCACTAGGTTGGCCCAGGGGGAGTGGGGTTAGGTTGCGGGGGCCAGGCTGGCATGGGGGGTTAGCAGGAGGCCAGGTGCCAGCAGTGGGGGGTCGAGCCTGCACTCAGGCGGCAGCAGCAATTCCAGCCCACCCCACTAGCTCCCGGTGTCACTTGGGGAAGGGGGTGGAAGCCAGAAAGAGACAGGGCAGCGGTGGAGCTGGGGCAGAAGGGGGGGGGGGGGGGCGGGGGGGCCCGGGGGGGGTGGGGGGGGGGGGTCGGGTGAAGGGGGGGGGTGACCATATGCA
>NW_020714584.1:0-379 GCF_002925995.2 Terrapene triunguis | reverse complement strand
GCGGGGGGGGACTTACCATATGCAACTGGGGTGCAGGGGGACTTGAAAGGACTTACCAGTATGCCAGAGTCCTGAGCGGGCATGGCCTCAACCAGAAGAGGCGGGGCCTCAACCGGAAGAGGCGGGGCCTTTCAAGATTTAAAGGCCCTAGGGCTCTGGCTGTGGCTGGGCGCCCCAGGGCCTTTAAATCACCCTGGAGCTACCAGCTGCAGAGGCAGCTGGGAGCCCTGGGGTTCAGGGGCGAATTAAAGGGCCCGGGGCTATAGCCGCTCTGGCAGCAGGGCTCAGGCGGTGCTTTAAAGGGCCCAGGGCTCCCCGCAGCAGCGGAGCCCCGGGCCCTTTAAATCACCGCCGGAGAAGCCAGTCCAGTCTGGCATAC
>NW_020714583.1:0-4430 GCF_002925995.2 Terrapene triunguis | reverse complement strand
ACCTACAAGGCAGGCGATGATACTGAGGCCTTCTTAGAAAATTTTGAAAGGGCCTGCCTTGGATACAACATCCCTCCACCCCAGTACATGGTAGAGCTGAGACCGCAGCTCAGTGGACCCTTAGCAGAGGTGGCGGCTGAAATGCCTAAGGAACACATGAACAGTTATGAACTTTTTAAAAACAAGGCCAGACTCAGAATGGGGCTAACACCCGAGCATGCCCGTCGGCGGTTCAGAGCCCTAAGGTGGAAACCAGATGTGTCATTTACCCGGCATGCCTACCACATTGACAAAAATTGTGATGCCTGGGTATCAGGAGCAAATGTTAAATCTCTGGAAGATCTGCTTTCCCTTGTAAAAATGGAGCAGTTTTTAGAGGGTGTTCCTGAGGAAATAGAAAGGTACATCCTAGATGGGAAGCCCAAAACTGTAACCGAGGCGGGGGAGATTGGAGCCAAATGGGTGGAGGTGACAGAAAAGAAAAAAGCTAGTAGCAGTTGGAGCGAATATCAGAAGGGGCAAGCCGAAACAAAACCTTACCACCGGGGACAACCCAAGGCCCCACCCACATCCCAAGGGAAACCCCAGACGCCTTCTCACCCCACCACACCAGTCTCCATCAACCAACATCGCCCCGGTGATACCTTAGCAGGGCGATGTTTTAAATGTAATGAACTGGGGCATATAAAGGCTCACTGCCCCAAGAACCCCAACCGATTACAGTTCATTACACCCCAATCACACCAAAGATCCCCAGACCCAGATGCCTCTCTCATACCCTCGGAGCGAAGGGAAACCTTGAGAGTGGGCGGAAAGAAGGTTATCGCTTGGAGGGACACTGGGGCACAAGTGTCAACTATCCACCAATCCCTAGTGGACCCCAAACTCATCAACCCGGAGGCTACAGTGACAATTCAACCCTTCGTGTCACAGTCTGTAACCTTGCCTACAGCCCAGTTGCATGTCCAGTACAAGGGCTGGGCAGGAATGTGGACTTTTGCAGTATATGACAATTATCCCATCCCCATGCTGCTGGGGGAAGACTTGGCCAACCATGTGAAGCTAGCCAAGAGGGTGGGAATAGTCACCCGCAGCCAGGCTAAGCAAGCTTTCACCCCCATTCCTGTTCCTGAGCCGTCCACCAGAGCCCCGTCGGTGTTACCGGAGACCCAAACACAGGTGGTGGAACCGGATCCCCTGCCAACGACTGCAACAGCCGTAGTGGATCCAATCCCAAAGACCCAGCCAAAGCCAGTCCCGGAACCGGAACTGGCAACGCAACCAGCACCAGAACCATTGCCGGCACTGAGTCCAGCGCTTGCAAACCCGTCTACAACTCCAATGCCAGAGGGCACCAGCGAGCCTGAACTGGCGGAAGCAGCAGATAACCCTACCCAAGAGGCTCAGCCAGAGCCTGAAATACCACATAGTGCACCAGAGGACAGCGGTTCACAGTCAATGGAAACAGCCCCAGCACCTGCATCGCTTCCAGAGGGACCAAGCCCCAGTCCACAGTCCAAGGAGGAACTGATGTCTCCAGCATCAAGGGAACAGTTCCAGGCCGAGCAGGAAGCAGATGACAGCCTTCAGAAAGCTTGGGCGGCGGCACGGAGCACCCCACCGCCTCTCAGCTCTTCTAACCGATCCCGGTTTGTTGTAGAACAAGGACTTTTATACAAGGAGACTCTTTCTGGTGGGCACCAGGAAGACTGGCATCCTCAAAGACAGTTGGTAGTTCCCACTAAGTATCGGGTAAAGCTCTTGAGCTTAGCCCATGATCATCCCAGTGGCCATTCTGGGGTGAACAGAACCAAAGACCGGTTGGGGAAGTCCTTCCACTGGGAGGGAATGGGCAAGGACGTTGCTAATTATGTCCGGTCTTGTGAGGTGTGCCAACGAGTGGGAAAGCCCCAAGACCAGGTTAAAGCCCCTCTCCAGCCACTACCCATAATTGAGGTCCCATTTCAGCGAGTAGCTGTGGATATTCTGGGTCCTTTCCCAAAGAAGACACCCAGAGGAAAGCAGTACGTACTGACTTTCATGGATTTTGCTACCCGATGGCCGGAAGCTGTACCCTTAAGCAACACCAAGACTAAAAGTGTGTGCCAGGCATTAGCAGACATTTTTGCCAGGGTAGGTTGGCCCTCCGACATCCTTACAGATTCGGGAACTAATTTCCTGGCAGGGAACATGAAAAACCTGTGGGAAGCTCATGGGGTGAATCACTTGGTTGCCACCCCTCATCACCATCAAACCAATGGTCTGGTGGAGAGGTTTAATGGAACTTTGGGGGCCATGATACGTAAATTCATAAATGAACACTCCAATGATTGGGACCTAGTGTTGCAGCAGTTGCTTTTTGCCTACAGGGCTGTTCCACATCCCAGTTTAGGGTTTTCACCATTTGAACTTGTGTATGGCCGCGAGGTTAAGGGGCCATTACAGTTGGTGAAGCAGCAATGGGAGGGGTTTACGCCTTCTCCAGGAACTAACATTCTAGACTTTGTAAGCAACCTACAAAACACCCTCCGACACTCTTTAGCCCTTGCTAAAGAAAACCTAAAGGATGCTCAGGAAGAGCAAAAGGCCTGGTATGATAAACATTCCAGAGAACGGTCCTTCAAAGTAGGAGACCAAGTCATGGTCTTAAAGGCGCTCCAGGCCCATAAAATGGAAGCGTCGTGGGAAGGACCATTCACGGTCCAGGAGCGCCTAGGAGCTGTTAACTATCTCATAGCCTCCCCCACCTCCAACATAAAGCCTAAGGTATACCATGTTAATTCTCTTAAGCCCTTTTATTCCAGAGAATTAAACGTTTGCCAGTTTACAGCCCAGGAAACAGATGACGCGGAGTGGCCTGCAGGTGTCTACTACGAAGGAACAAGGAATGGTGGCGTGGAAGAGGTGAACCTCTCCACGACCCTGGGACGTCTGCAGCGACAGCAGATCAAGGAGCTGTGCACAAGCTTTGCACCGATTTTCTCAGCCACTCCAGGACGGACCGAACGGGCATACCACTCCATTGACACAGGTAATGCTCACCCAATTAGAACCCCACCCTACCGGGAGTCACCTCATGCCCAAGCGGCTATACAAAGGGAGATCCAGGACATGCTACAGATGGGTATAATCCGCCCCTCTACCAGTGCATGGGCATCTCCAGTGGTTCTAGTTCCCAAACCAGATGGGGAAATACGCTTTTGCGTGGACTACCGTAAGCTAAATGCTGTAACTCGTCCTGACAACTATCCAATGCCACGCACAGATGAGCTATTGGAAAAATTGGGACATGCCCAATTCATCTCTACTTTAGACTTAACCAAAGGGTACTGGCAAGTACCACTAGATGAACCCGCTAAGGAAAGGTCAGCCTTCGTCACCCAGGCAGGGGTGTACGAATTCAATGTACTCCCTTTCGGGTTGCGAAATGCACCCGCCACCTTCCAAAGACTTGTAGATGGTCTCTTAGCGGGATTGGGAGAATCTGCAGTTGCCTACCTCGATGATGTGGCCATTTTTTCTGATTCATGGACAGAACACCTGGAGCACCTGGGAAAAGTCTTCGAGCGCATCCGACAGGCAGGACTAACTGTTAAGGCTAAAAAGTGTCAAATAGGCCAAAACAGAGTGACGTACCTGGGGCACCAGGTGGGTCAAGGAACTATAAATCCCCTACAGGCCAAAGTGGATGCTATCCAAAAGTGGCCGGTTCCAAAGTCAAAGAAACAGGTCCAATCCTTCTTAGGCTTGGCCGGATATTATAGGCGATTTGTACCACACTACAGCCAAATCGCCGCCCCGCTGACAGACCTAACCAGAAAGAAACAGCCAAATGCAGTTCAGTGGACTGATAAGTGTCAAAAGGCCTTTAACCAGCTTAAGGCAACACTCATGTCTGACCCTGTGCTAAAGGCCCCAGACTTTGACAAACCGTTCCTAGTAACCACAGATGCTTCCGAGAGAGGCGTGGGAGCAGTTTTAATGCAGGAAGGACCGGATCAAGAATTCCATCCTGTCGTGTTTCTCAGCAAGAAACTGTCTGAGAGGGAAAGCCACTGGTCAATCAGCGAAAAGGAATGCTACGCCATTGTGTACGCGCTGGAAAAGCTACGCCCATATGTTTGGGGACGGCGTTTCCAACTACAAACAGACCATGCTGCGCTACAGTGGCTTCATACCGCCAAGGGAAATAACAAAAAACTTCTTCGATGGAGTTTAGCTCTCCAAGATTTTGATTTTGAAATACAACACATTTCGGGAGCTTCTAACAAAGTGGCTGATGCACTCTCCCGGGAAAGTTTCCCAGAGTTAACTGGTTAACAGTTGTTCTTGGAATGAAACATTGTTAGTTTTTATATAATCAGTAGTATGTCTTATTAACTCTGTTTTCTCCTAGAACTCCAGGAAGAAATCACAGCCAGTGTGGAACC
>NW_020714582.1:0-1612 GCF_002925995.2 Terrapene triunguis | reverse complement strand
TTCCACCAACCGGCTGCGCTGAGCCCCTGCCACGGCCAACGCCTGGGGGCGGGGAACACACCAGGGGTTGGCACTATGCGGCCGTGCGCCAGCTTGGGGCTCCCCAGACCGAGTCTCCCCAACTCCCCCCCGAGTTCTGACCGACCAGACACTCAGACCGTCGCCCTCTGGGTCGTCCCCCCAGCCCCCCATTACCAGCTCACCCCGGCCCCCCAGTGTGTGCCCCAGAGCCCTGCTCGGGGTAAAACCAACCCAAACGTTAGTTACTAGCCGAGCCAGAGCCAGCGCCAAGCCAGCGAGGGGGAGCCACACAGGCCGGTGACAGAGACTAACCCGCCCCCCTCCCCCCACGGGCTCTACCCCTCCAGTGCGGATAAAAGCCCTTTTCTAAGACAAGTTACCCAGGGCCTTGGAGCAGCTCCCAGCCTGGCCCCTGCTGTGGGGGGCTCCGGCCTTCACGGCCAGCTGGGCCCCCAGGTTCTGGGCCACCAGCCTTTGCTCCAAGCGGCTCTGTAAAAGGCTGGTTCTCAGAGCACGCTGGCTCCTGGCTTTGCAGAGGGGGGGGGGATCTTCTGTGATGTTACAGCCCATATTCTTCATCGCGATATGGTTATGATTTGAATAAGGCACAACTAAGCTATTCTTTATGCAAGATGGGTCTGGTGAGATGTCATGTCGCGAGGGACGGCGAGGTAGCTCCAAGCCCAGGGCAGTCAGCCGGCTGGGGGCTCCCTGACACGTCTGTCACGGAGTCCCCGGGCAATGCTCTGGAACTGCTCCCCACAAAGCCAGGCAGGACTCTGGGGAGCCTCCTCTCCCTCGGAGCAGACCGTCTTCAGGGCAAGAAGCTCACACGGCTTCACCCCCTGGGTCTGACCTTGGAGCATTCAGCATATGCCCCTCCGTGCGCTTCCCACAGCGAGTCCGCCCAGGCGGGGTCCTGGGGCAGCCAGAGGGTTCTGCACCCCCCACTTCGCAGTCAGACGTGACTCTCAGCCAGCCAGTAAAACAGAGGTTTATTAGATGACAGGAACACGGTCTAAAACAGAGCCTGTAGGTACAGCGGCGAACGGGACCCCTCGGCCGGGTCCATTATGGGGTTCAGAGAGCCAGACACCCCCGTCTGCCCTCACTCCCCGTCCCCAGCCAGCTCCAAACTGAAACCCCCTCCAGCCCCTCCTCCTCTGGGCTTTGTCTCTTTCCCGGGCCAGGAGGTCACCTGATCTCTTTGTTCTCCAACACCTTTAGCATCCCCATGCATCAGGGAAGGGCCCTGGCCATTAGTTGCCAGGCGACAGAAACTGAGGCACCCACACTGTATTCAGAGAAAACTTTAAGAACAGTCCCACTTCGTCACACCCCCTCCCTTGGGGGGGGATTCCCCAGAGCCAGCCCCCAGCGAGGCGCCCCGAGAACAGCCGGCTTGGCCAGAGAGCTCCTTCGTGCCCCCCCAACGTGCCGGGCTCTGCTGGCAATCCCGGCCCCGAGACATGCTCTGCAAAGGCCACCGGCCCTTTAACCTGACGCCTCCGGGGCCAGCTGCTCCCCAGCCCCCCGCTGGGTTGGAAAAGTCCCGAAGGGGAATTTACCACCGTTTGCCTGTAACATACGA
>NW_020714581.1:0-7773 GCF_002925995.2 Terrapene triunguis | reverse complement strand
TTCCACCAACCGGCTGCGCTGAGCCCCTGCCACGGCCAACGCCTGGGACGGGGGGACACTGCCTTAAGACTCTGCCAGTCTGTTTATCACTCAGGGTGAGAATTTGCTAATTTGTATCCTACCTATTGTGTGTTCTAAGCTCAGTCTGCGTGTTTTGTTTCATTTGCTTAGTGATCTGCTTTGTTCTGTTTGCTCCCCCTTGAACCACTTAAAATCTGCTCTCGTAGTTAATACATTTGTTTTGTTTCTGATTAAACCCAGTTGATGTAATTTCTAACCTGGGGGGGGGGAGCAAGAGATCAGGCTCATCTTGCGTCACATTGAGGAGGAGGACGGATTTTTAGGAGCTTGTGTAACCCACCCATGCTGCCTGGGTGTGGGGTTCTGTCCAGGGCTGGCTCTACTGTTTTTGCCGCCCCAAGCAGCGCGCCAAATTGCCGCCGCGGACGGCGGGGGCAGTCCGTGTGCCGTTAGAGCGGCACGCGCGTTTCCGCGGCGGCGGCAATTCGGCGGCAGGAGGCGTGTCTGACAGGGATTTTCCGGGATTCCAGGCATCTTTAGACCCCTGAGAATCTCACCTGAGGCATAAGTCAAGAGTTAGAGTTAGAGAGGAAGATTCTGTGTCTTACTCACTCGCTCTTCAGAGCACAGGAACCTGATTTCCTGTGACTGCTTCTTGGCAGCGTTCCCAGTATTTCCTGTTCTGTGCTGTGGTTTGACTAGAGTTTTAGCTTAGAGGTTTTGAATTTAATCTTGCAGGATAAAGAGTAACAGTTGTTATTATTTAAAGTGATACACGCGTTTAAGGGGCTTTGTTGAAGGTTGAAGTTATAACGAATGGTACCGATAAGATATTAGCAGTAGCATCGGGCCTGAAAACCCACGCTAGTGGTGGTGGGGGAGTTGATAAATCTATGTATTAATTGCAGCCAAGAGGCCGCAGTAACTCAGAACTTGTACAGTTCAAGCTACCTTATTTCAGTCCCCTCAACTCTCCCAGGCTGCATCTCTGATCCGTCTGCCTCAGTTTCCCCCAGCTGTTTGGCAGGTCCCGACAGGGGAAAAGAGGCCTCTCGATCAGCTACGAGCCATCGAGGGAAGAGAGGGGAATGCGCCCCCCACCCCTCTATCGTCTACTTGAGACTTTTTGAACTAAGTGTAAAAACCGGTTTGAGGTGTCGTTTCCTGTGGTTTCTGTGAAGGGAGCCTTCAGTTTCAGAATAAAGACCAGCAGAGGGTTCATTATCTAGTTTATCACATAGGCTAGTGAATAGTGAAGTTCTAGAATTGAAGTGAGTTCTATGTTACGTGGTAAGGTGAGTGGAGCACGAGCAAGAGTAGAGTTACCCGCAGTCTGGCTTTAGAAAACGTTGCCAGAAAAGACATTCAGGAACATGGAGAAGGTTTAGAACAGTTGAGGAATACTGAGATGATCTCTGAGCATTGTAACCCGTGGGGTTTTTGTGAGCGAGGTGTTTGACGTAGGAACAGAGCAGAAAAAAATGGCTAAACTGGTAAAGGAAATAGCTCTTGAATGTCTGCTTGTGGCCTGTAGTTCGCTGGGAAAGGAATTGAATAAAACATTAGAGTTACTCAGAAAAGCCCAGCAAACTTTGGATGAGGGAGGAAGGTCATTCAGGATTTAACAACTCGGCTACATGTAGTTCAGAGGAGCGGTCAGTACTTTTCCAAAAGAAGCAGGAGTTAGAGAAAACATTAGAACGCTCTAGGTACCAGGTACAGGAAGCAGGAGAAGAAGCACGTTGTTGGCAGGAGCGAGTGGCTGCCAGATTAAAATCGCTGGGCGGCTATAAATCAGACCCAGGTCGGCTGTTGGAAGCAATAGCAGAAGTGTTAGAGGAAGCCAAAGAATCGGTTGGTTCCCATCCCTATGGGCATGGTGGAACCGACGGAGATAGAGAACCCCGCAGGGCCAATCACTAGAGGGAGGGCGAGCGAGTTAGTTCAGGCTGATACGGTACCTTTAGGAGCGGAGTTGGAGATTGAGTCTCAGGGGCCCTGGGAGAGTCAGGAGAGGGAGCTGGCAGTGCAGAAGCTACTAGCAGTCTGCAGATAGAAAAGGGAAGTCCCAGGGTGGCATCACAGGAGGTAGAGTTGAGTGTCATCATAGAGGAGGCGACTAGTAATGTAGAGGATGAAATGAGCAGAGCAAAGGGGGAGGAGATATCCTCTCCTCTGTTAGTGTCCGCCCCGATAGTGAAGAGGAAGAGAAGTGCCCTGACTGATTGTTCAGGGACTAGAAGATGCGGTGTCACAAGTGACACCAGTAGCTAGTGCCTGTGATGTAGTAATCTCTAGGTTACAACACAGAGAGATACAACAATCAAGGGATGCAATTCCTGCTCCTCCACCCAATGTTACATTGGCACCATATAGATCAGGAGACTCAGCCCCTTTGGGTGGACACCTATTGGCATTTGGGTGATCTTCAACATTGCCTAGGTCCCTAGAATTTTGTGGACTCTCTACACCCCCCTTGGTATATGCTGGTATCACCCTACTACACCAGCTCTTAACGGACGGAGAGACGTCCTGCGTCAGTGTGGAGATGCCTTGAGTGTAGGACGTAGAGGTTTTATGGGAAATTACCCTGCTCATCCAGAATTATTTCCAGAGGAAAGTTCTGATCGCTCTGATGAGGAAAATGTGGATTTGGGTAGGAGAAGTCAAAACACAGAAATTATAGATTCCAGCTCAGATAGAAGCCCAGATCCCGATCCGGAGAGAAGATCCTCAGATTCTAATTCTGGTTGCCCTGTAGCAGTTGTTACAGATATTAAGACCCTAGATCTGGTAGCTAAGCAAGTAGGGATGATGGAGGATTCTTCGGTTGCAATGCATGCACAACGTGTACAAGAAACAGCAAAAGTGTTTGGCTTCCCAAGGGAAGATTGGGTTAAAATCTTACAACTCACAGTGAATCGAGCATTAGGGAGTCCTTTGCCACCTGAGTTTAGGGTAGGAGAGAGATCTTTTAAAGACACAGTAGCCCTATTGGAACATAATCAGCATCCGGGCCAAGCTAGAGTGGCCATCCTGTCTAACCTAAAGCAGAGACCTAATGAGTCCCCACATCAATTTCACCTGCGGTTAAGGGCAGCATGGCCCAGTCACATGAAAGAGGAAACAGATGAGCCACTGTACGTTAGTTTGTTGGTCAATAACTCTCTTCCCCATTTGCAGGAAACGGTTAACATGCATATAACTGACGGCACTTCTTTGCAGGAGGCATTAGCCTTACCGGCCAAGGCATATTCTCAGGGAGGCCCTAAAATAGGAGCCTCTGTTGCAATACTTCAGGAACCACAAGCTGATCCCACCGTGAGGATTGAGGGACCCCCAGGGTTAGGCCGAGGTGTTCCTACATTCCCTAGGAACCAGCGTTGGCAAAATGACCCTAACCCACGTAGTAACCCTGGACCATCAAGTGGGCGTGCCCCTCGACAGGGTTATGTGTTTGGACCCCCGGTAGGGGCCGGGGACCGTGTCCCTTTCTTTTCAGATGCCGCCCAGAGCAATTCACGCCTGCAGAGATCCACGTCACCACCTCCCACAGAGGTGAGGACTCCGTTGTAATGATGCAGCAGACGCTTGAGGCTCAACGACGGGATATCCGGGAACTCCCAGCACACGTGAATGAGCTGATGATGGAAGGCCGAGGCCCAGCACCCTCGAACCGTCCGGTGGCCTCCGTTGACCCATTGCCTTCTCTCCGGTGGACAGCCTCTCCTCCTCCAGTTGGCTGCCTCCGAAGAGATAGAAGGAAAACCCGGAGATTATTTGTCTGCATACTCTACAAATTCCTCGGCATGACGCCAACCGGC
Organism: Terrapene triunguis; assembly: GCF_002925995.2. Classification (NCBI taxonomy): domain Eukaryota; kingdom Metazoa; phylum Chordata; order Testudines; family Emydidae; genus Terrapene; species Terrapene triunguis. The sequence continues at coordinate 3,928 of NW_020714581.1, read as the reverse complement.
CCCGAGCGTAGTCATAGCCCCTTTAGGCAGGGTTGCAAGCGGGAGTATCTGCAGTGGTGGGGGGCCGCCCCAGGAATTGTATTATAGATACTGGGGCAGCAATTAGCATTATCCATGTCGAGGATCCTAGAGCCTCTTCGCTGACATCAGGGCGTATGAAAACACTTTCAACTTTTGCAAGCAATCAGGTTGTTACCACACTTCCTATCCTATTGAAGTACAGATAGGTCACCTTAGAAAGGTTCAGACCTTTGCGTTGATGAAATTAGCAGAGCCAAGGAATTGCCTATTGGGAACTGATTTCCTGTACAAACAGGGATGTGTTCTTGATTTGGTTAACCCAGGGGTCTCAAACTCAATTTACCTTAGGGCCAGGGCCAGTCCTCAAATCCTCCCAGCGGGCCAATAACGTCACTGAAGATGGTGTTCACGCCACCTCCCGGCCCGTTTACCACCCTTTTCCCTCGCTCCCTTGGCCTCATGCTGCTCCGGCTGACTCTGCCCAGCGACTAGTGACACTGCCTCCATGGCTAACTCTGCCCGGCAACTAGTGATGGTATCTCTGTCCCTCTCCCCCAGCCAATGGGAGCTGCGGAGGGGGCACCTGCAGCAGACAGCCGGCAGCGTGGCTGCATGGGTCTCTCCTCCACGGCTCCGCCAGCAGGGGTAGGGAACCGCTTGCAGGGAGCCGAGCTGCCTGAGGCGAATGCCCAGGGAGAGTCCCAGAGCAGCAGGATGGAGCAACGTTGGGGGGAGGAGCATGTGACTCGCTCCGGCCCGCTCCCCTCCCGGCCCCCCCTTCGGCCGGCAGCCACGAGGGTTGGATGAAAGAACTTTTTTAAAAGTTTCCGCGGGCCGTGGTGGGGAGGTTCTCGGGCCGCAGCTGGCCCGCGGGCTGGGACTTTGCGACCCCTGGCTTAACCAATTGTTGTGTCTTACCGTAGAACTGGCAAAGGATGATTCACCAGTAACCATTCCTCCAGTGGAGGACTTTGAACCTGAGGGGTGTGATCTGAACAAAATAGTGGCTAGTCTGAGTTACAGGTGTTACTTCGCAAGCATGCGGATGCCTTTGCTAAACACAGACAGGATTGTGGTGGTCTGGCAGCCACTACTGTTGTGGAAGGAGGAGAGGTTTCAGCCCAAAGACAGTGTAAAAGTGATTTTGGTACATGGTCAGATTCTGTTATGAATGTTGCTGCAATTCAAAATGGAGTTTAGAAATTCAAGATGGCGCATATGATAGGCGGGGTTTGAACTCCATCTTGGTACCCTTTCTTCATGGCATTTTCCCGCCAAAACTCTGTTTTCCTCCCGGAACCTGAGGGACAGAGAACTGGCTGGACCCGGTCGGGAGCAGGGCCTGTCAGAGTGTGCCGCAGGAACGCGCGCCTCAGAGAGCGTAGACGGGACGGTCAGCGGCGAAGCAGGCGCTGTCCATCATCGAGGCAGCCACGTCCAGGTTCTTCGCACGGCATCAGATCAAGACTTCGGCTACTAACGTCTGTCAAGGACTCTGATTCGTACCTGACTCCTGTAATCCACCAAAGGATCCAGTGAAGACGGTGCTATCAGCCCAGATCTGTGATCTCCTGCTTCGGCAGTAGAGAGCCAGATCCTCCGATGTCCCAGAGACCCTGAGACGGGCCATCTGTTGCCGCTGTCCTCCATCTGCATCCAGAAGAGAGGCAGTGATTGTTTTTCGGGCATTTATTAGTTTAGCCAAGGGACAGTTTAAGGGCCTGGGCTTTATGCCCCCTTGCTGGAATCTATTCGTGGGTATTTGTAGTGTTCCCCATAGTGAATCTTCCCCCAGTTGTATCTATCCCTTAATCAATCTTCTTTCTGTTTAAGGTTATAATCTCTCTGTTCTTTATTTCAATGCAACACGGGCGGGAGGCACACAGATTTCTAATTCTCCCAGCTGATCGATGCTGGTAGGAGTCGAACCTGTTGTATATGTCACCTCCTTATTATTCCACACAGAGATTTTGGGGTAACAACAGTATCCTTACCCAGACATAGGAAAGACTGTCAAGTCTTTACTGACACAGGGAGTGCTACATAGATGTACTTCCACTGCCAAGTCCCCCATTTGGCCTGCGAAGAAACCAGATGGTTCTTGGCATCTCACAAGTGATTACAGACGCCTGAACCAGGTCACACCCACTTGTGCCCCTCCAGTGGCCAAGATGCCAGATCTAATCAAGTGCTTTGATTCAGAGGCTGTGTGATTTACTGTCCTTGACATCAGTAACAGCGTTTGGACATTACCATTGGCCTGCGTTTCACAGGACCGTTTTGCATTTAGTTTCCAGGGGGTCCAATATTCCTGGACACGTTTACCCCAGGGCTATAAAAATTCTCCAGCTTTGCTCCATGCGCAAATGACGCAGGTACTATTGCAATTTTCTAAACCAACTGTTCTGTTTCAATCCGTAGATGACCTGTGTTTAGCAACACAGACCAAGAAGGAGCATCTGGAAAGGCTTGACGAGCTCCTGCCGATCCTAAAGGAAGCAGGGCTAACGTGCAATCCGGCCAAGGCCCAGCTAATGGCCAACCTGACAAAGTGGGGTAGAACCCCGGCAACAGAACATGGATGCAATCCAAACATTGCCTTTACCACAGGACCCAACGGCTTTAAGATCCCTTTTGGGACCACAGGGATTTAATTCCCAATTTTGCTTCCATTGCAGGTCCCTTGTAGCAACTGTTAAAGAAGAGTGTCCGATGGAGATGGACTGAGCAGCACACGGACGCAGGGTCCCAGCTGAAACAGGCCATTGTCAAGGCTCCGGTGTTGATCACTCCAGATCCTGAGATACCCGATTGTCTGGAGGCAGCGGTGAGTGTTAATGCATTAGCGGCTGTGGCTTCACAAGAGCGGCATGGGAAAATCTGTGGCCAATGCCTCACGTTTAATGTCACCAATTGAACTGAAGTATGACAATTGTGAAAAGTACCTATTGGCCACCAGGTGGGCTGTACAACACTTTTCTTTTCTAATTGGCCTCAGCCACGTTACCAGTGTTTGACCCAAACAAGGATGTGTACAGGCAATTGGCTGCTGTCTAGTCTACATGTAAGCGGGGGAATGGTCCCGCTATTGTGGGGAACTTTCCTGGCTTATACACGACCCCGGTGAAATGGGCTAGCGAAAGGATCTGAGTCCTCGCTCCCACTTCCTTTACCCAAAGCCCTCCCTGCCCTCGAGGGCTCCCCTTCCACCTCCTGTCTGGCAGAGTCCTCGTAACCCCAACACGGCTGGGCCCAGGATTCCTGGGGGGCTCGACCCCCAACCTTGTGTAGTCACCTAGGATGGGGGCTAGGGTGTCCCCACTCCGGGGTACTCTCTCTGCGCTGGGCGCTTCCCTGACCCACGGATCATTTCATACAATTTAAAGCAAATACAATTTATTTAATCAGCAATTAATTTTAAAAAGAATATGGAAAAATGGGAAAGGTTGAAGGAAAACACATCACCCTGCTCTGTGGCCGGGAACATCACAAACAGTGTCTCTGGAACGTCCAGGCAGGTCACAGGCTGTTCCTTGTAGGTGCCCGGCTCCTTCTCGGGCCCTGGCTGTGCTGCAGAGACGCTGCGGGTTGGACACTTGCTCTGGTGGTGGCCACACACCTCCAGGCTTTGGGTGGTGGGACCCTTCTTCCCAGCGTCAGCGCCCCGTCGGGTTAAGATCCCCCTCTCAGTCTGGCTTGGCTGGGGGTGTCTTTCTGCACTGGGCCCTTTGCCCAGGGTCCCCCTTGGCTGGCCCCAGTTGCTCACCACACCCGGCTCCAGCCCCGGCTCCAGCCCCAGCTCCACTGTTCTGGCTCCAGCTCCACCCTGCCCCAGCGCTGCTGCTGCTCGGCCTCCAGCCCCCTGGGCTGCGTCTCTGGCCCCCCCGGCTCTGTGGCTGCAGCTCTG
>NW_020714580.1:0-5005 GCF_002925995.2 Terrapene triunguis | reverse complement strand
CCAGCGCAGGTCTGCTCCCTGGGCTGCGTCTCTGGCCCCTCTGGCCGGCCCGGCTCTGCTCCCCAGCTCCGCGTGGGCCCCTGCTCTCTCCTTAGCTCGCCCCCACTCGGTCTGACCCAGGCAATTCCAGCTCACAGGGAGGACGGGACCCCCTGCCCCCCGCCTCCTGACTCCCTCATTAGCCTGCCCGCCCTGTCAATCAGGCTGACCTGGAGCATTGGCCTCTCCCCATTGGTCCTGGGGACTGTCAGTCTCAGTGTCCTGATTTCCCACCGACCCTCCCCCTTCCTTTTGGTACTGGGAGCTAGCAACCAAACCCCCCCACTGAGTTTTAATAAGGGGACAACAGTTACATATAGGTCCCCTTGAAGACGACATCTATAGGGAACGCATTAACGCACCTCCCTTGGGGGTCTGTCGCACTCCAGCTCAGACCTGGAAAGTACCGCAGGTGGCCCGTTGCTCGGAAAAGGGGCCTCCGTCGATCTGTAGGCGTAACGTGTTTGAGACACACGCTGTTCTGTGTGGACCGCAGGGAAAGAAATGACGGAATTCATCATCGGCATGCCTGGTGAGGCTGGCCAAGTGGAAGACTCCGATGGAGAGGGCAACCTATGCTGGAAATAGCCACTTTTGCATGGTTGCCAATCAAAAGAGGTACCAATATGGTCCCTTGAAGTGGCCTGTCACAGAGCCAAATTTTTGTTTTACTCCAAAGCAACCCACTTTGATAGGCAATCAAGCTATTCCCCCTATTCCCACTTTTGAAAACCTCACCATTATCCAGTCCAACCCAGCCTATCAGACTTTAACTATCCAAAGTACACCCAGCGTTCTTGTCCACATTCCCCCACTAGGGTTACAGTTAAAGTCATTATTGGCTCGTAAGAAGAACCACCTCATACAAACTACTAACAATATGGACAAAGCCAAACACGCTCTTACCCAGTTAATGAATGAGGGTCATGAACCTGCAACGACGCCCGGGGGAAAATTTGGATTAAAAGGATGGGTTATTATCCAAGGACTTGCAATTGGGATTAATTGTCTTGTTTTAGAATGCCTGCAGCATAAAAGATCAGGGTTGGAAGGGACCTCAGGAGGTATCTAGTCCAACCCCCTGCTCAAAGCAGGACCAATCCCCAGACAGATTTTTGCCCCAGATCCCTAAATGGCCCCCTCAAGGCTTGAACTCACAACCCTACATTTAGCAGGCCAATGCGCAAACCACTGAACTATCTAACGAGCCCGAGCAGAGACCTCCACGGGCACCAAATGTTAAGGATAATGAATATGTATATGTGGTGTCCACTCCAGAAACGTGCCAGGGTCCAGAATACCATCTTTAGAATCACCTTTCTCCACCCCGACCGAGGGAAAATGGCGTTAAAACTGTCCCCACAGATCCTTAACCACCTGCAGCCGTACCTATGTGATGGGGGTCTTTGCTGCAAACCACCCCGTCAAAGGGGGGCATGGAGCCTATAGGATTAACCCACTTGCTTGCATAGATCTATCTTTTCTTATCGTTTAGGTATTTGGTTTATTGTAACAGGTTTATAGATTGATATTAAAGTGAGTTCGGCTGTAATGCAAGGGACCTACAGGCCAGACCCTGTATGCTGAGCTCAGGCAAAGTTAGCATCTATGTCTGGGGCCTTTCCCCCAGATAGATAGATAATGGTAGAATGGCATAGGGGGTTTCCAAGTCTGTACCCTCAGACTTAACAGGTGCACCGCCAGGAAAGAACCGAAATAACTGGGAGAACATATGTGTGTGTGTATGAGCTAAAGTCATTAATATGTATGTACATGTCATCAATACGCACAAACAGACCAGCCTGTGGAGTACGTGACCCTAACATTTTTGTGGGTGAGAAATGAAGGTTGGGCATAGAAGGAGGGTCCAGGCACCTGTGCCCATACAAAGGGCCTGGCTAGGGGGCCTTTGCTTGTTTTTCTTAGAACTTTCTACGTTCCGAGGGGACCAGGCTAAGCTTGGGTTCCCTAAGCTTTTGTGTATTAGGTTTTAATTTTGAGTTTAAGTTAGTTAAGTAAACTCGAAGTTTGCTCCGATTGCTCTTAGCTCCAGCTTCTTCTAAGCTCTGCCCCTCTCACTCAAGAGTTGAGGAACCTGAACCGCTGAGATGAGGCTGGGCCTGTGTCTCTCCCCACCAGGTTATCAGGGAAGGGGGTGAGTATGTTAACCAAAGCTTTGTAGCCTATAACACCATAACACCATCTGGATCTTTTGACTAGCAGCAATACAATTGTAACTGTGCAACTCTGATTATTTTACCATTTAATTACCATTTAGATACTTCATTTCTCTTAATAAAAAGTCTTTAAGGATATATCGGTCTCAGTGGGAGCTTCCTGTCATCCCCCCGAGGGCCCTTTGTAAATTACGTGGAGCCTGATTTGGGATAAGAACCTTATTATCTTCTAATCAAACAGACTGGCCAGCCTAAAACCCACTATCCAAATTCATATTATTAACCTCCTAAATCAGGCAACGCCTGGCACCACGACAGCTGGTTTAACTGCTCAGCTGGGGGGGTTAAACCTGCTTCCCCCTGGGGGCCCATCTCCTAACTGGCCCTGCCCAGAGCCCATTCCCCTCTCCTTTGTCCACCCCACCCTACCCTACCCTACCCTCCAGTGCTCGGTTGTCCCAGCCATGTCCTGGCTCTGAGAGGCTCAGGGCTGTGCTGGCAAGTGTGTGTCTCATGGCCCAGACACCCCACCCCCCGCACTTTGTCTGGCTCGGCCCCCCAGGGCTGCAGCTGGCAGAGCAGGCAGGCAATGCGCCTTTCACTTTCATTTCCTCCCCAGCTGCTGCTTCCTCCCCGCAACGGTTGCATGTGTGTGTGTACACCTCTGTGTGTGCACGCGCGTGTGTGTGCGTACACCTCTGTGTGTGCATGCGTGTGTGTGTGCACGCATGTGTGTGCTGGGACCAGCTCCCTGCTAGCCTGGGAGGGAGTGTGCCAGCAAACGCTCTGTGTGTCTCTGGATCTCACCCCAGCCGCTGGATGCCTTTTAGCACCTTCATGGCAATGCCCTTGGATGCTGAGTTTGGGCTCGGAGCTACCGCCCTGCTCTAGCCCCCAGGCAGCTCCCCCTCCCTCTCCCCATAGCGCCGCTGGGAGCCAGGGCAGGGCTGTTATCCCAGTACTGCCCAGCGACTTGGCCCAGGCCATCCGGGAAGCTCTGGCAGAGACGGGAACTGAACCTGTCCTGAGGCCCAGGCTAGTGCTCTAACCACTAGGTCATTCTGCTAGACAACCCTTCCTGGGTGCAGTGACTTCACCCACCACTGAGATGCATCCACCTCTGAGCTGGAACGTGGCAGCTGTTTGCAAGCAGCACAGTGACGCTGCCCAAAGGTGCAGGGCAGGGAGTGAAACACGCTGGCGTGAATCTGCTCTTGCTGCAGTGGCCAGACTCTATGGACGCAGCCCTCTGCCTGGCACTAGTCACGGGGGGTCTCGCCAGACTCCCAGGACAGGTACCAGTCCCCCGGGAGAAGGGGCAGTGCGGGTGGCACGGGAGGGATGGAGTGGGGCTGGGGGCAGCTGTACCGGGGGCCATGGGCACCGTGCGTTCAGTCTACCCAGGACCCGGGCAGGGCGTGAGCCACACAAGGGGGCTGTTAAGTTTTACAATCTCTCAGGCATGGGGTGCAGCTGCCCGTGCCACCACTAGGGGGTGCTGCTGGTGCGTACAGTGCGGTATGGTGGCGAAAAGCGACTGAGCCGGGGGGGGGGGGGCTATTCTGGGCTCTGCCAGTGACCTTGGACAAGTACCTGCGCCTCTCCGTGCCTCAGTTTCCCCTGATGCCCCTTCTTTAGTTCGATTGTGAGGCCTGTGAAGCAGGGACTGTCCCGCACGGTGCGTCTCTGCAGCGCCCAGCACAACATGACCCTGCCCCTGGTTGGGGTCACTGAGGAATTGGGCGCGATAGATCCTCGATATCAGTCAGGTTGGGGCAGCGCCCGGCGCGAGGGGGCCTGATCTCGGTGGGGGTCTGGGCAGCGCTTGGCGCGAGGGGGCCCTGATCTCGGCCGGGGTCGGTGCAGCGCCCGGCGCGCCGGGGCCCTGATCTCGACGGGGGCTCTGTGTAATGCGAGCAGTTACGGGTCACTCTTGCGCGGGTGCCAGGAGTACTGTTCTGATCAGCTCTGGCCACCCGCCCCAGTAACCGCACGGAGACCTGGCGGGTCACACTGTCAATATTTACATCCTTTATTTGCACCAGCAGGACCAGCCCTCTTGGCGCTTTACAGCCTCGTTCTCGTTAGCCGACCCGCGCTCGGTTCTCCGTGATTTTAGCTCCTGGCTCGACCCGGGTGACAATCTCCCCAGTCGGCAAAGCTCCCGTTGCCCCAGGCCTCTGCGCTGCTTCGGATTCGCAGTGCGGCAGCTGCCAGGCGCCCGGGGCTCCAGGGCGTCGCTGGGCCGGGCCTCCGCCTTGCAGCTTGTGCCGTTACTTACCCCAGTGCAAACTGGGAGTCAGAGGGGGCTAGGGAGGGAATTTCCCCCCAGGGCAGCGTGGCGGGAACCCTGGGGGCTTTTCCACCTTCCTCTGCAGCGTGGGGCCTGGATCACCCCAGCACAGGGCCCCTGATCAGTTCCCTGCATGGCAAAGCTCCAGGCCTGGTCTCTCCTGTTCTCTGCCCCGGGCCTGACCTGCTGGGCTCAGCACAGGGGTGACGCGCTGAAAGGCTGAACTGTCCCAGGGGCTCAGCCCCCTCCCTTGGGGGGGAATTCCCCAGAGCCAGCCCCCAGTGAGGCGCCCCGAGAACAGCTGGCTTCGCCAGAGAGCTCCTTCGTGCCCCCCCAACGCGCCGGGCTCTGCTGGCAATCCCGGCCCCGAGACACGCTCTGCAAATGACACCGGCCCTTTAACTCTGACGCCTCCGGGGCCAGCTGCTCCCCAGCCCCCCGCAGGGTCAGAAAAGTCCCGAAGGGGAATTTACCACCGTTTGCCTGTAACATACGA
>NW_020714579.1:0-7630 GCF_002925995.2 Terrapene triunguis | reverse complement strand
GAAAAGTCCCGAAGGGGAATTTACCACCGTTTGCCTGTAACATACGAACAGTTCCCTTCGCCCCCTGCCCGAGTCTCTCCCTTACGCTCTCTTCACACAGACTGGGGGCTTTCGCTTCCAGTTATTAACGTCATTGACCCCCCCCCCGTACCGGGCCGTGAAGCGCAGACCCTGGTCCCTGCCACGCCGCGCCCAGCTCAGCCCCACAGGCGGGGGAGACCTGGTATCCCTGAGTCTGCTCCATCGCCGGGGATACGGTGGAGCGGGGACGTAGCGTCTTGTGATTCAGCTGATCCGAGTAACGGACCCCACGGCCCGTCTCCGTTGCACAGACCCGGCGATCCCAAAGCCCGTCTGGTTAGTGTCGAACCGTTTTCACAGTGATCCCGTGGGTCCGTCGCACGTGCCCCGGGCGGCCGCCTCCCCAGCTGGGACAGAGCTGGTGTGCGGCTCGGAGGCGCCTTCCCCATCGCTAGGAGAAGTGGTTAGAGGCGGCCGTTAACGCCGTTCCCCTCCCGGCACAACTGTTCCGACTTTAGTGTTACAGGCGTTTCCTGCTGGGCCTGGGGTCTCCCAGCCACCTGCTTCCCCAGCAGGGCAGAGCTCAGCTGCAGCCAGACGTCCCTCCGGCCAAGGACACGGGAGATTCCAGCCCTGGACGTCCTGGGGGTGTCTGCCCCGCTCCGGAGGCCTCCCTCCCTCTGATCCTTGCTCTCCGGAGAGCAGCTGGTGTGTGCATGGGAGGGGCCCGTGCTGCCAGTGCAGAGGCCGTGAACCGCCAGGCTCTTGGCATTGCCCAGCATCCCAAGAGTTAACAGGGGCTCCCCGGGGGCGAAGGGGAAAAGCAGCAGCGAGGAGCCCCAGGGCTCCGGGTCCTGCACTCCAGGCCTAGACGCTGTGCTCCAGTTCAGGTTTGTTCTGTACGGCCCCGTTCAGGCTCATCTGCTCGGCCGGCTTCCCCTGCTTGGCTTGCTTGGCCTGCTGCTGTCTGAGCCGGTAGTTTCGGATTCTCGTGGAGCGGTAGTACAGGTAGCCCCCGACGCCTAGTACGGTCAGAGCAGCAGCCGCACCTGCCAGCCCCAGTGCCAACACCAGGATGTTGAGATCTGTTAAAGAAGGAGCGAGGTTGAGGAGGGCTAAGAGCTGGTTCAGCCTCGTGGGGTGGGCAGGGGGCAGCGGACTGGGACTCAGGACACCTGGGTTCTACTCCCCTCAGCCACTGGTCTTGGGTAAGTACCTCACTCGCTCAGTGCCTCAGTTTCCCCTTCCACTCTTTGCCTGTTTAGATGGTGAGCTCTCTGGGGCAGGGACTGTCTCTCACGCTGGGTCTGTGCAGCGCCTGGCACGACGGGGCCCTGATCTCAGTCGGGGTCTGGGCAGCGCTTGGCATGACGGGGCCCTGATCTCGGCCGGGGTCTGGGCAGCGCCCGGTGCAACAGGGCCCTGATCTTGGCCGGGGTCTGGGCAGCGCCTGGCGCGACGGGGCCCTGATCTCGGTTGGTGTTCTGTCATATTACACATAATTAGTAGGAGGACGAGTTGGGACAGAGATGAACCTGAAAACCCCCAGGCTACAGGATACTGGACCCATCCCCGCTCGCTCCGGGGTGGGAGTGATGCCAGGACGCACCCCCTGAGCCTGGGGGCGGTGGGCTGTGCCCTGGCCGAGCCTGCAGAGCACAAGCCACACCGATGGACCAGCCAGATGGGATCACTGGGCCTGCCGGTCTGACCTCCAGCAGGACGCCAGGCCAGAGAATGGCAGCCCAGATCCCTGTACTGAGCCCCCGCGGCTTTGTGGGGCGTTTGGGCTCCTAAATCCCATGGAAAGTCAATGGGATTTTACCAAAGAGACCCATTAACCTGTGCTCCTAAATCCCTTTGGCACTTTTGCACGCCACCCTCCAAGTCGCCTGCTGGAGGATCCACCAAAGGCCACTTACACTCCACCTGGACGGTCACATCCCGGCTGGCCGAGCCGTGCGCGTTGGATGCTTTGCAGTGGTAGGTCCCGGCGTCCTCTCTGCTGACCTGCCGCTGCACCCCGATGCTGACGGGCACCCCGTCCTTCATGCACACCACGTCTGGCGCTGGGTTCCCCCGGGACAGGCAGGAGAAGGTTTGCTCTGTCCCCTCCTTCCAGATCCACTCCCTGGGGCAGCCGGAGTCGTCCATCCTGGGCCCGTCTGGAAGCGAGAGGGGGCGGTTGGTTACGCTGCCCAGGGCTGTGTAGCCCCATCTCCTGCCCGCCCCCGGGGCTGCTGCCAAGGCCGGCGGCTCTCCCCTGCCACAGGCGCCTCCTCGCTGGGCTCCCCCCACTGCCCTGCCTGGCACCAGCAGGCCTTGCTCTGGGGCAGCACAGGGGGCCCGGCGTGCAAGGCAACAGCCTGGGCTTGGGAACTCTGGGGTCAAGCCCTGCCTCTGCCATGGCCGCCCGGTGTGACCTGGATCTGAGCCAAAGCCTGATAAAGTCACGAGAAGGTCTCAGGTTCCCCATCTGTAAAATGGGGCCAGGGATTCCTCCTGTCTCATTAGCCTGGGAACATTCCCTGAGGCAGGACTGTATCTGTGCAGCACCCGGCGCGACGGGGCCCTGATCTTGGCTGGGGTCTGGGCAGCGCCCGGCGCAACGGGGCCCTGATATCCTAATGCTAAGAATTGATTGGACCCAGTGCATTTCTCTGGCCGCTGCTGCACAGGAATGGCCGCCCCAGGTCGCAGGCACAAGAGAGTCGCTCTCTCAGCCGAAAGAAGAATTAGAGACTAACAAATTTATTGTAGCATAAGCTTTCGTGGGCTGCAGCCCACTTCATCGGATGCGTGTAGTGGAAAATACAGAAGGAAGATATATATAATATATATATATACACAGGGAACATGAAACAATGGGTGTTACCATACACATTATAAGGAGAGTGATCAGTTAAGGTGAGCTGTTGTCAGCAGGGGAGAAAAATAACTGTTTGTGGTGGTAATGAAAATGGCCCATTTCCAGCACTTGACAAGGAGATATAAGGAACAAAGTAAAACTATTTCCCCATGCTTATCTCTCCCCCCCCCCCCCCAGTTCCTTATATCTCCTTGTCAAGTGCTGGAAATGGGTCGTTTTCATTACCACCACAAACAGTTATTTTTCTCCCCTGCTGACAACAGCTCACCTTAACTGATCATTCTCCTTATACTGTGTATGGTAACACCCATTGTTTCATGTTCCCTGTGTATATATCTAGATCTAGATCTTCCTACTGTATTTTCCACTACATGCATCCGAAGAAGTGGGCTGTAGCCCACGAAAGCTTATGTTCAAATAAATTTGTTAGTCTCTAAGGTGCCACAAGTACTCCTGTTCTTTTTGCGGATACAGACTAACTCGGCTGCGACTCTGAAACCTGTCCCAGCCGAGTGCGTCGGAAGAAAAGCTGGTGGGAGTGGAGTGGGAGGATGGGCCAGGAGCCCTGGGTTCGAGTCCTTGGGTGAGGCTCTGGGGGCTCAGCTGCCAGCTGTGAAAAGGGGGCGTTGCTTCCTGACTGCAGGGGGGCTATGACGGAGCAGGGAGCGGGGCGGATTTGACCTGGGAATGTTGCAGGGGAGTGACATTGGGGATGGGAAGGAAGCTACCTGAGCCAGGAGGGGGGGTGGGAGAAGTGACACCTGCCCGGGAGACTGGACAAAGGAGAGGAGGAGCAGAGGGGAGGGGGGAGAGAGCTGCTCGAGGAGTTGTTAGTTTCAGTTTGGGCTGGGTGGTGCAATGCAGGGAACCCCAAGCTGGGGTCTAAGCTCCCTAAACCCCCCAGAAGGACTTGACTGAGGGGTCCCGGTTGTACCTACAAGCTCTGCTGTAGACTGCGTTCCTACTGTCCACTAAACCTTCCGTTTTACTGGCATGGTGAATCCCAGGAAGAGGGGTGCCGGGCCCTGACTCCCTCACACTCCGTGACAGGGGTGAGCGCAGAGCGTGGCCAGTGGGGCCGGGGCCGGAGCAGCACCTAAGACAGAGCCGCGGCCCCTCTACTCACAGAGGACAGTGAGCCTGGCAGACGTGCGTTTCACGGCGGGGATGTCGGAGCCAGGCCTTGCTTCACACGTGAACTCCCTCCCGTTGTCTTCCTCGCCAGCCGTCAGCTGGAACTGCACATGGGGCTGGCCGGGGGCGGGGGCGCTGGAGACCAGGACTCGCTCGGCCTCTCTGAGCTGGAGCAGGACGCCCGGGGGGTCGGCCTCAGGAGAACGGCACGTAACGGTCACGCTGCTGTTAACGAGGGTCTGGGACTCGGTTACCTCCAGGACGGGCTCAGGGAGACCTGCAAGGGACCAGGACAGAGCTGCTGATCCCGTCCGAGGGGCCGCACGCTGGCTCCCCGGCAGGACGCTTCGCTCGAGACCGGACGGGCGAGATGGTCGAAGCCAGCTGGGGGCTGGACGCACCTGGCCCGTTCAAGTTAACACCCAGACCCCAAAGGGAGTTAGGCCCAGATCCCATGGGAGTTAGGCACCTAAGTGCCTTTGAGTACCTGGGCCCAAATTCCTCCCGCAGGTTGCTCCACGCATGGACTGGTACCTAAATCCCCATGGCTCCCCCCGCCTCTCCCCTCCAGCTCCAGCCGGCGAGGGCTCCGTTCTCTGGCAGCGCCCGCTCCTCATGCCCAGCATCAGGGTACGAACCTGCCTCTCCCTAGTGGGGCAGGCCGGGCCAGGGGCAGACTGACCCTGGTCTCCGCATGGCCGGGCGGGGGCCTCGGTGGCCTCGCCCGCTCCCTTCCAGCCCAGCGCGGCTCTGGTTCTCTGGAGCCGCTGGGAGGAATTCCCTGGCCTGGGCTACGCAGCCGCTCAGCCGCGATGACAGCCTGGTTTGTTGGGAGCACCCAGGCTCAGTGGAGCGCCTGTGTGGGAGGGGAGCCAGGTCAGAGCCCCACAGAGGGGTGTTGGGGGACGAGTCCCAGGCCAGGCTAGGACTGGGCGTGGGAGCAGGGAGGGGATCTGGTGCGGGGGGGGACCCGTGGGAAATCGGGCCGGGGGGGCTGAGTTCTGCTCTGGGCTTGGGGCGAGTTTCAGCCTGAAAACTCAGATGGAAAGTCCAGGGGGAGGAACCGACGTGAACTGAAACCAGCCCCCGCGGAGGCTGAATCCACAGAGATCTGCCCAGCCTCCGCGCCAGCCCGGCCCACAGTGCCGACGTCCCCCGCCGAGCCCCCGAAATCTGGGCAGGCCGGGAGCCCCCCAGACACTCACGGTAAACGAGAACGCTCTGCCCTGCGGATCTGGACACGGGCCCCACAGTCACGGTGCAGGTCAGCTGGTGCTGTCCCGGGGACGGGGACCGAACCTCGCCCTGGGCGGTGGCCGTGTCACCCGACGTGGTGACGGTGAAGTTCAGGCTCTCTCCCCCAAAGGACAGGCTGAACCAGGCCTCTCCCGCGACGGGGAAGACCCCGGCCACCCTACAGCGGGCGGTCGCCCTGGTGCCCACCTCGATATAGAGGGAGGTTTGGAGCCGGGGCTCCTCTGGGAGATCTGCAGCGGGCGAGAAAAACCACCGCGGGGCATGAGGAAAACATCAGCAAAGGGAGCCACTTGGGACCCTGTGAAGAACTGGGACTGTTCTTAATGTGGTCTTTGAATGCTGAGAGGGGCGGTTGGCTGACCCCGCTCAGTTCGGTCTCGAAGGGGGGAGAGATGTGATGAAGTGGGACTGTTCTTAATGTTTTCCTCAGTTTCCCCTATGCAGTTCTTAAGTATCTAGGTGGTGGGATAAGGGTGTATGGTTGCTGCAGAGCAAAGGGCCAGTGTACATAAATGCCCGACACTGTCTCCTAGCAACTGATGGCCTGGGCCCCTCCTCTGCAAAGGTGCCAACTGAAGGTGTTGGAGACAAAGGGATCAGGTGACCTCCTGGCCTGGGAAAGAGACAAAGCCCAGAGAAGGAGGGGCTGGACGGGGGTTGGAGTTTGGAGCTGGCTGGGGACTGGAAGGGAGGGCAGACGGGGGTCTGCCTCGCTGGGCCCCAGAATGGACCCGGCGGAGGGGTCCCGTTCGCTGGACCTACAAGCTCTGTTTTAGACCATGTTCCTGTCATCTAATAAACCTCTGTGTTACTGGCTGGCTGAGAGTCACGTCTGACTGCGAAGTGGGGGTGCAGGACCCTTTGGCTTCCCCAGGACCCCGCCGGGGCGGACTCGCTGTGGGAAGCGCACGGAGGGGCATATGCTGAATGCTCCCAGGAGAGACCCAGGAGGTGAAGCCGTGTGAGCTTCTTGTCCTGAAGACAGTCTGCTCCGAGGGAGAGGAGGCTCCCCAAAGTCCTGACTGGCTTTGTGGGGAGCAGTTCAAGAGCATCGCCCGGGGACCCCGTGACTGCTTGAGTGAAGTAGTATAATTGTCTCTATGTCTCTTTGAAGGTTGTGGTAACCTGTATCTGAACTGTTTAATGGATAAATTACCCTGTGCTAATTGCCAGGATGTTTGGAAGGCGTGTTAAGCCTATTGTTTTCTCAGGCCGAAAGGCTGCTGGAAATGTATAAGAACCCTGGGACACGATCCTGCTGCATCTCAGATCTGCTTTGGGTTTCAAGAGGGGGAAACCTTAAGCCACAAGGATTGAGATCCCCAGTCACTGACTGGAGTCACCCTGAATATGGACATTGGACTATAACCTATGGACTGTTTCTAAAGGGACTTTTGGCAACTACAAGCTCATCTCTGCTGTGCATCTGAACCTCAAGAATTGAATTCAAGTCTGTGTGTATATTGATCTTTTAACCAACACTCTCTCTTTTCTTTTTTAATAAATTTTAGTTTAGTTCATAAGAATTGGCTCTAAGTGTGTATTTTGGGTAAGATCTAAATTATCATTGGACCTGGGTGTGTGGCTGATCCTTTGGGGTTGGAAGAATCTTTTCTTTTATATGATGAGAGAAGATTTTCAGTAATCATCATCGTATCTGACAGGTGGGTCTGGACGGAGGCCTGAGGCTGGGCACTTTAAGGGAACTGCGTTGGTTGGACTCTGAGTAACCAGTGAGGTAATACAGAGGCTGTTTTGTGCTGGTTGGTAAATCTAAGTATTGGAATATCCACCAGCGTTTGGGGTTTGTCTGCCCCGTTCTGTTTGCTGTTCACCCTAATTGAGTGACCTCAGCTGGCTCCCATGGGCAGCACCGTCACACCCCCACCCCCAGCACTTTGGCAATGTGACTACTCGTCCCCCCTCTATGTAGGGCATGGGAGATGGGTGGCATCCCTTTAAATGGCTGTGACCCCTCCACGGGCGCTCACCGTGTTCTGCGTGTCGGAAGCCAGCCCCAGCTGGGCCTGGTGGGGCTGGGGGGACTCGCAAACAGGGGGCTGGGACCTCACGCTGTAGTTGTGTAAAGAGCAGGAGACGCATCAGTCTGCCTTAGGGGAGCTCCCAAAGGGGTCGCCCGGGACATCTCGGCCACCTGGGAGAACAGATCTCAGCCCCCAACCTGGGACCGGCATCGACAGGCCCAGGACAGCAGGGAATCCATCCTGGCCAGGGAGCATTTGGTGCCCGTTTGTGGGGGGGGTGAATGTCGGCAGGGGGTGCAGGGAGCGGGGCCGTCAGGCAAAGCCCCTGTGTCCCCTGAACTGCCAGCCCCCGGAGCGGCGTGTC
>NW_020714578.1:0-1612 GCF_002925995.2 Terrapene triunguis | reverse complement strand
TTCCACCAACCGGCTGCGCTGAGCCCCTGCCACGGCCAACGCCTGGGGGCGGGGAACACACCAGGGGTTGGCACTATGCGGCCGTGCGCCAGCTTGGGGCTCCCCAGACCGAGTCTCCCCAACTCCCCCCCGAGTTCTGACCGACCAGACACTCAGACCGTCGCCCTCTGGGTCGTCCCCCCAGCCCCCCATTACCAGCTCACCCCGGCCCCCCAGTGTGTGCCCCAGAGCCCTGCTCGGGGTAAAACCAACCCAAACGTTAGTTACTAGCCGAGCCAGAGCCAGCGCCAAGCCAGCGAGGGGGAGCCACACAGGCCGGTGACAGAGACTAACCCGCCCCCCTCCCCCCACGGGCTCTACCCCTCCAGTGCGGATAAAAGCCCTTTTCTAAGACAAGTTACCCAGGGCCTTGGAGCAGCTCCCAGCCTGGCCCCTGCTGTGGGGGGCTCCGGCCTTCACGGCCAGCTGGGCCCCCAGGTTCTGGGCCACCAGCCTTTGCTCCAAGCGGCTCTGTAAAAGGCTGGTTCTCAGAGCACGCTGGCTCCTGGCTTTGCAGAGGGGGGGGGGATCTTCTGTGATGTTACAGCCCATATTCTTCATCGCGATATGGTTATGATTTGAATAAGGCACAACTAAGCTATTCTTTATGCAAGATGGGTCTGGTGAGATGTCATGTCGCGAGGGACGGCGAGGTAGCTCCAAGCCCAGGGCAGTCAGCCGGCTGGGGGCTCCCTGACACGTCTGTCACGGAGTCCCCGGGCAATGCTCTGGAACTGCTCCCCACAAAGCCAGGCAGGACTCTGGGGAGCCTCCTCTCCCTCGGAGCAGACCGTCTTCAGGGCAAGAAGCTCACACGGCTTCACCCCCTGGGTCTGACCTTGGAGCATTCAGCATATGCCCCTCCGTGCGCTTCCCACAGCGAGTCCGCCCAGGCGGGGTCCTGGGGCAGCCAGAGGGTTCTGCACCCCCCACTTCGCAGTCAGACGTGACTCTCAGCCAGCCAGTAAAACAGAGGTTTATTAGATGACAGGAACACGGTCTAAAACAGAGCCTGTAGGTACAGCGGCGAACGGGACCCCTCGGCCGGGTCCATTATGGGGTTCAGAGAGCCAGACACCCCCGTCTGCCCTCACTCCCCGTCCCCAGCCAGCTCCAAACTGAAACCCCCTCCAGCCCCTCCTCCTCTGGGCTTTGTCTCTTTCCCGGGCCAGGAGGTCACCTGATCTCTTTGTTCTCCAACACCTTTAGCATCCCCATGCATCAGGGAAGGGCCCTGGCCATTAGTTGCCAGGCGACAGAAACTGAGGCACCCACACTGTATTCAGAGAAAACTTTAAGAACAGTCCCACTTCGTCACACCCCCTCCCTTGGGGGGGGATTCCCCAGAGCCAGCCCCCAGCGAGGCGCCCCGAGAACAGCCGGCTTGGCCAGAGAGCTCCTTCGTGCCCCCCCAACGTGCCGGGCTCTGCTGGCAATCCCGGCCCCGAGACACGCTCTGCAAAGGCCACCGGCCCTTTAACCTGACGCCTCCGGGGCCAGCTGCTCCCCAGCCCCCCGCTGGGTTGGAAAAGTCCCGAAGGGGAATTTACCACCGTTTGCCTGTAACATACGA
>NW_020714577.1:0-7773 GCF_002925995.2 Terrapene triunguis | reverse complement strand
TTCCACCAACCGGCTGCGCTGAGCCCCTGCCACGGCCAACGCCTGGGACGGGGGGACACTGCCTTAAGACTCTGCCAGTCTGTTTATCACTCAGGGTGAGAATTTGCTAATTTGTATCCTACCTATTGTGTGTTCTAAGCTCAGTCTGCGTGTTTTGTTTCATTTGCTTAGTGATCTGCTTTGTTCTGTTTGCTCCGCCTTGAACCACTTAAAATCTGCTCTCGTAGTTAATACATTTGTTTTGTTTCTGATTAAACCCAGTTGATGTAATTTCTAACCTGGGGGGGGGGAGCAAGAGATCAGGCTCATCTTGCGTCACATTGAGGAGGAGGACGGATTTTTAGGAGCTTGTGTAACCCACCCATGCTGCCTGGGTGTGGGGTTCTGTCCAGGGCTGGCTCTACTGTTTTTGCCGCCCCAAGCAGCGCGCCAAATTGCCGCCGCGGACGGCGGGGGCAGTCCGTGTGCCGTTAGAGCGGCACGCGCGTTTCCGCGGCGGCGGCAATTCGGCGGCAGGAGGCGTGTCTGACAGGGATTTTCCGGGATTCCAGGCATCTTTAGACCCCTGAGAATCTCACCTGAGGCATAAGTCAAGAGTTAGAGTTAGAGAGGAAGATTCTGTGTCTTACTCACTCGCTCTTCAGAGCACAGGAACCTGATTTCCTGTGACTGCTTCTTGGCAGCGTTCCCAGTATTTCCTGTTCTGTGCTGTGGTTTGACTAGAGTTTTAGCTTAGAGGTTTTGAATTTAATCTTGCAGGATAAAGAGTAACAGTTGTTATTATTTAAAGTGATACACGCGTTTAAGGGGCTTTGTTGAAGGTTGAAGTTATAACGAATGGTACCGATAAGATATTAGCAGTAGCATCGGGCCTGAAAACCCACGCTAGTGGTGGTGGGGGAGTTGATAAATCTATGTATTAATTGCAGCCAAGAGGCCGCAGTAACTCAGAACTTGTACAGTTCAAGCTACCTTATTTCAGTCCCCTCAACTCTCCCAGGCTGCATCTCTGATCCGTCTGCCTCAGTTTCCCCCAGCTGTTTGGCAGGTCCCGACAGGGGAAAAGAGGCCTCTCGATCAGCTACGAGCCATCGAGGGAAGAGAGGGGAATGCGCCCCCCACCCCTCTATCGTCTACTTGAGACTTTTTGAACTAAGTGTAAAAACCGGTTTGAGGTGTCGTTTCCTGTGGTTTCTGTGAAGGGAGCCTTCAGTTTCAGAATAAAGACCAGCAGAGGGTTCATTATCTAGTTTATCACATAGGCTAGTGAATAGTGAAGTTCTAGAATTGAAGTGAGTTCTATGTTACGTGGTAAGGTGAGTGGAGCACGAGCAAGAGTAGAGTTACCCGCAGTCTGGCTTTAGAAAACGTTGCCAGAAAAGACATTCAGGAACATGGAGAAGGTTTAGAACAGTTGAGGAATACTGAGATGATCTCTGAGCATTGTAACCCGTGGGGTTTTTGTGAGCGAGGTGTTTGACGTAGGAACAGAGCAGAAAAAAATGGCTAAACTGGTAAAGGAAATAGCTCTTGAATGTCTGCTTGTGGCCTGTAGTTCGCTGGGAAAGGAATTGAATAAAACATTAGAGTTACTCAGAAAAGCCCAGCAAACTTTGGATGAGGGAGGAAGGTCATTCAGGATTTAACAACTCGGCTACATGTAGTTCAGAGGAGCGGTCAGTACTTTTCCAAAAGAAGCAGGAGTTAGAGAAAACATTAGAACGCTCTAGGTACCAGGTACAGGAAGCAGGAGAAGAAGCACGTTGTTGGCAGGAGCGAGTGGCTGCCAGATTAAAATCGCTGGGCGGCTATAAATCAGACCCAGGTCGGCTGTTGGAAGCAATAGCAGAAGTGTTAGAGGAAGCCAAAGAATCGGTTGGTTCCCATCCCTATGGGCATGGTGGAACCGACGGAGATAGAGAACCCCGCAGGGCCAATCACTAGAGGGAGGGCGAGCGAGTTAGTTCAGGCTGATACGGTACCTTTAGGAGCGGAGTTGGAGATTGAGTCTCAGGGGCCCTGGGAGAGTCAGGAGAGGGAGTTGGCAGTGCAGAAGCTCCTAGCAGTCTGCAGATAGAAAAAGGAAGTTCCAGGGTGGCATCACAGGAGGTAGAGTTGAGTGTCATCATAGAGGAGGCGACTAGTAATGTAGAGGATGAAATGAGCAGAGCAAAGGGGGAGGAGATATCCTCTCCTCTGTTAGTGTCCGCCCCGATAGTGAAGAGGAAGAGAAGTGCCCTGACTGATTGTTCAGGGACTAGAAGATGCGGTGTCACAAGTGACACCAGTAGCTAGTGCCTGTGATGTAGTAATCTCTAGGTTACAACACAGAGAGATACAACAACCAAGGGATGCAATTCCTGCTCCTCCACCCAATGTTACATTGGCACCATATAGATTAGGAGACCCAGCCCCTTTGGGTGGACACTTATTGGCATTTGGGTGATCTTCAACATTGCCTAGGTCCCTAGAATTTTGTGGACTCTCTACACCCCCCTTGGTATATGCTGGTATCACCCTACTACACCAGATCTTAACGGACAGAGAGACGTCCTGCGTCAGTGTGGAGATGCCTTGAGTGTAGGACGTAGAGGTTTTATGGAAAGTTACCCTGCTCATCCAGAATTATTTCCAGAGGAAAGTTCTGATCGCTCTGATGAGGAAAATGTGGATTTGGGTAGGAGAAGTCAAAACACAGAAATTATAGATTCCAGCTCAGATAGAAGCCCAGATCCCGATCCGGAGAGAAGATCCTCAGATTCTAATTCTGATTGCCCTGTAGCAGTTGTTACAGATATTAAGACCCTAGATCTGGCAGCTAAGCAAGTAGGGATGATGGAGGATTCTTCGGTTGCAATGCATGCACAACGTGTACAAGAAACAGCAAAAGTGTTTGGCTTCCCAAGGGAAGATTGGGTTAAAATCTTACAACTCACAGTGAATCGAGCATTAGGGAGTCCTTTGCCACCTGAATTTAGGGTAGGAGAGAGATCTTTTAAAGACACAGTAGCCCTATTGGAACATAATCAGCATCGGGGGCAAGCTGGAGTGGCCATCCTGTCTAACCTAAAGCAGAGACCTAATGAGTCCCCACATCAATTTCACCTGCGGTTAAGGGCAGCATGGCCCAGTCACATGAAAGAGGAAACAGATGAGCCACTGTACGTTAGTTTGTTGGTCAATAACTCTCTTCCCCATTTGCAGGAAACGGTTAACATGCATATAACTGACGGCACTTCTTTGCAGGAGGCATTAGCCTTACCGGCCAAGGCATATTCTCAGGGAGGCCCTAAAATAGGAGCCTCTGTTGCAATACTTCAGGAACCACAAGCTGATCCCACCGTGAGGATTGAGGGACCCCCAGGGTTAGGCCGAGGTGTTCCTACATTCCCTAGGAACCAGCGTTGGCAAAATGACCCTAACCCACGTAGTAACCCTGGACCATCAAGTGGGCGTGCCCCTCGACAGGGTTATGTGTTTGGACCCCCGGTAGGGGCCGGGGACCGTGTCCCTTTCTTTTCAGATGCCGCCCAGAGCAATTCACGCCTGCAGAGATCCACGTCACCACCTCCCACAGAGGTGAGGACTCCGTTGTAATGATGCAGCAGACGCTTGAGGCTCAACGACGGGATATCCGGGAACTCCCAGCACACGTGAATGAGCTGATGATGGAAGGCCGAGGCCCAGCACCCTCGAACCGTCCGGTGGCCTCCGTTGACCCATTGCCTTCTCTCCGGTGGACAGCCTCTCCTCCTCCAGTTGGCTGCCTCCGAAGAGATAGAAGGAAAACCCGGAGATTATTTGTCTGCATACTCTACAAATTCCTCGGCATGACGCCAACCGGCCCCGAGCGTAGTCATAGCCCCTTTAGGCAGGGTTGCAAGCGGGAGTATCTGCAGTGGTGGGGGGCCGCCCCAGGAATTGTATTATAGATACTGGGGCAGCAATTAGCATTATCCATGTCGAGGATCCTAGAGCCTCTTCGCTGACATCAGGGCGTATGAAAACACTTTCAACTTTTGCAAGCAATCAGGTTGTTACCACACTTCCTATCCTATTGAAGTACAGATAGGTCACCTTAGAAAGGTTCAGACCTTTGCGTTGATGAAATTAGCAGAGCCAAGGAATTGCCTATTGGGAACTGATTTCCTGTACAAACAGGGATGTGTTCTTGATTTGGTTAACCCAGGGGTCTCAAACTCAATTTACCTTAGGGCCAGGGCCAGTCCTCAAATCCTCCCAGCGGGCCAATAACGTCACTGAAGATGGTGTTCACGCCACCTCCCGGCCCGTTTACCACCCTTTTCCCTCGCTCCCTTGGCCTCATGCTGCTCCGGCTGACTCTGCCCAGCGACTAGTGACACTGCCTCCATGGCTAACTCTGCCCGGCAACTAGTGATGGTATCTCTGTCCCTCTCCCCCAGCCAATGGGAGCTGCGGAGGGGGCACCTGCAGCAGACAGCCGGCAGCGTGGCTGCATGGGTCTCTCCTCCACGGCTCCGCCAGCAGGGGTAGGGAACCGCTTGCAGGGAGCCGAGCTGCCTGAGGCGAATGCCCAGGGAGAGTCCCAGAGCAGCAGGATGGAGCAACGTTGGGGGGAGGAGCATGTGACTCGCTCCGGCCCGCTCCCCTCCCGGCCCCCCCTTCGGCCGGCAGCCACGAGGGTTGGATGAAAGAACTTTTTTAAAAGTTTCCGCGGGCCGTGGTGGGGAGGTTCTCGGGCCGCAGCTGGCCCGCGGGCTGGGACTTTGCGACCCCTGGCTTAACCAATTGTTGTGTCTTACCGTAGAACTGGCAAAGGATGATTCACCAGTAACCATTCCTCCAGTGGAGGACTTTGAACCTGAGGGGTGTGATCTGAACAAAATAGTGGCTAGTCTGAGTTACAGGTGTTACTTCGCAAGCATGCGGATGCCTTTGCTAAACACAGACAGGATTGTGGTGGTCTGGCAGCCACTACTGTTGTGGAAGGAGGAGAGGTTTCAGCCCAAAGACAGTGTAAAAGTGATTTTGGTACATGGTCAGATTCTGTTATGAATGTTGCTGCAATTCAAAATGGAGTTTAGAAATTCAAGATGGCGCATATGATAGGCGGGGTTTGAACTCCATCTTGGTACCCTTTCTTCATGGCATTTTCCCGCCAAAACTCTGTTTTCCTCCCGGAACCTGAGGGACAGAGAACTGGCTGGACCCGGTCGGGAGCAGGGCCTGTCAGAGTGTGCCGCAGGAACGCGCGCCTCAGAGAGCGTAGACGGGACGGTCAGCGGCGAAGCAGGCGCTGTCCATCATCGAGGCAGCCACGTCCAGGTTCTTCGCACGGCATCAGATCAAGACTTCGGCTACTAACGTCTGTCAAGGACTCTGATTCGTACCTGACTCCTGTAATCCACCAAAGGATCCAGTGAAGACGGTGCTATCAGCCCAGATCTGTGATCTCCTGCTTCGGCAGTAGAGAGCCAGATCCTCCGATGTCCCAGAGACCCTGAGACGGGCCATCTGTTGCCGCTGTCCTCCATCTGCATCCAGAAGAGAGGCAGTGATTGTTTTTCGGGCATTTATTAGTTTAGCCAAGGGACAGTTTAAGGGCCTGGGCTTTATGCCCCCTTGCTGGAATCTATTCGTGGGTATTTGTAGTGTTCCCCATAGTGAATCTTCCCCCAGTTGTATCTATCCCTTAATCAATCTTCTTTCTGTTTAAGGTTATAATCTCTCTGTTCTTTATTTCAATGCAACACGGGCGGGAGGCACACAGATTTCTAATTCCCCCAGCTGATCGATGCTGGTAGGAGTCGAACCTGTTGTATATGTCACCTCCTTATTATTCCACACAGAGATTTTGGGGTAACAACAGTATCCTTACCCAGACATAGGAAAGACTGTCAAGTCTTTACTGACACAGGGAGTGCTACATAGATGTACTTCCACTGCCAAGTCCCCCATTTGGCCTGCGAAGAAACCAGATGGTTCTTGGCATCTCACAAGTGATTACAGACGCCTGAACCAGGTCACACCCACTTGTGCCCCTCCAGTGGCCAAGATGCCAGATCTAATCAAGTGCTTTGATTCAGAGGCTGTGTGATTTACTGTCCTTGACATCAGTAACAGCGTTTGGACATTACCATTGGCCTGCGTTTCACAGGACCGTTTTGCATTTAGTTTCCAGGGGGTCCAATATTCCTGGACACGTTTACCCCAGGGCTATAAAAATTCTCCAGCTTTGCTCCATGCGCAAATGACGCAGGTACTATTGCAATTTTCTAAACCAACTGTTCTGTTTCAATCCGTAGATGACCTGTGTTTAGCAACACAGACCAAGAAGGAGCATCTGGAAAGGCTTGACGAGCTCCTGCCGATCCTAAAGGAAGCAGGGCTAACGTGCAATCCGGCCAAGGCCCAGCTAATGGCCAACCTGACAAAGTGGGGTAGAACCCCGGCAACAGAACATGGATGCAATCCAAACATTGCCTTTACCACAGGACCCAACGGCTTTAAGATCCCTTTTGGGACCACAGGGATTTAATTCCCAATTTTGCTTCCATTGCAGGTCCCTTGTAGCAACTGTTAAAGAAGAGTGTCCGATGGAGATGGACTGAGCAGCACACGGACGCAGGGTCCCAGCTGAAACAGGCCATTGTCAAGGCTCCGGTGTTGATCACTCCAGATCCTGAGATACCCGATTGTCTGGAGGCAGCGGTGAGTGTTAATGCATTAGCGGCTGTGGCTTCACAAGAGCGGCATGGGAAAATCTGTGGCCAATGCCTCACGTTTAATGTCACCAATTGAACTGAAGTATGACAATTGTGAAAAGTACCTATTGGCCACCAGGTGGGCTGTACAACACTTTTCTTTTCTAATTGGCCTCAGCCTCGTTACCAGTGTTTGACCCAAACAAGGATGTGTACAGGCAATTGGCTGCTGTCTAGTCTACATGTAAGCGGGGGAATGGTCCCGCTATTGTGGGGAACTTTCCTGGCTTATACACGACCCCGGTGAAATGGGCTAGCGAAAGGATCTGAGTCCTCGCTCCCACTTCCTTTACCCAAAGCCCTCCCTGCCCTCGAGGGCTCCCCTTCCACCTCCTGTCTGGCAGAGTCCTCGTAACCCCAACACGGCTGGGCCCAGGATTCCTGGGGGGCTCGACCCCCAACCTTGTGTAGTCACCTAGGATGGGGGCTAGGGTGTCCCCACTCCGGGGTGCTCTCTCTGCACTGGGCGCTTCCCTGACCCACGGATCATTTCATACAATTTAAAGCAAATACAATTTATTTAATCAGCAATTAATTTTAAAAAGAATAAGGAAAAATGGGAAAGGTTGAAGGAAAACACATCACCCTGCTCTGTGGCCGGGAACATCACAAACAGTGTCTCTGGAACGTCCGGGCAGGTCACAGTCTGTTCCTTGTAGGTCCCCGGCTCCTTCTTGGGCCCTGGCTGTGCTGCAGAGACGCTGCAGGTTGGACACTTGCTCTGGTGGTGGCCACACACCTCCAGGCTTTGGGTGGTGGGACCCTTCTTCCCAGCGTCAGCCCCCCGTCGGGTTAAGATCCCCCTCCCAGTCTGGCTTGGCTGGGGGTGTCTTTCTGCACTGGGCCCTTTGCCCAGGGTCCCCCTTGGCTGGCCCCAGTTGCTCACCACACCCAGCTCCAGCCCCGGCTCCAGCCCCAGCTCCACTGTTCTGGCTCCAGCTCCACCCTGCCCCAGCGCTGCTGCTGCTCGGCCTCCAGCCCCCTGGGCTGCGTCTCTGGCCCCCCCGGCTCTGTGGCTGCAGCTCTG
>NW_020714576.1:0-4999 GCF_002925995.2 Terrapene triunguis | reverse complement strand
CCAGCGCAGGTCTGCTCCCTGGGCTGCGTCTCTGGCCCCTCTGGCCGGCCCGGCTCTGCTCCCCAGCTCCTCGTGGGCCCCTGCTCTCCCCTTAGCTCGCCCCTACTCGGTCTGACCCAGGCAATTCCAGCTCACAGGGAGGACGGGACCCCCTCCCCCCCGCCTCCTGACTCCCTCATTAGCCTGCCCGCCCTGTCAATCAGGCTGACCTGGAGCATTGGCCTCTCCCCATTGGTCCTGGGGACTGTCAGTCTCAGTGTCCTGATTTCCCACCGACCCTCCCCCTTCCTTTTGGTACTGGGAGCTAGCAACCAAAACCCCCCACTGAGTTTTAATAAGGGGACAACAGTTACATATAGGTCCCCTTGAAGACGACATCTATAGGGAACGCATTAACGCACCTCCCTTGGGGGTCTGTCGCACTCCAGCTCAGACCTGGAAAGTACCGCAGGTGGCCCGTTGCTCTGAAAAGGGGCCTCAGTCTATCTGTAGGCGTAACGTGTTTGAGACACACGCTGTTCTGTGTGGACCGCAGGGAAAGAAATGACGGAATTCATCATCGGCATGCCTGGTGAGGCTGGCCAAGTGGAAGACTCCGATGGAGAGGGCAACCTATGCTGGAAATAGCCACTTTTGCATGGTTGCCAATCAAAAGAGGTACCAATATGGTCCCTTGAAGTGGCCTGTCACAGAGCCAAATTTTTGTTTTACTCCAAAGCAACCCACTTTGATAGGCAATCAAGCTATTCCCCCTATTCCCACTTTTGAAAACCTCACCATTATCCAGTCCAACCCAGCCTATCAGACTTTATCCAAAGTGCACCCAGCGTTCTTGTCCACATTCCCCCACTAGGGTTACAGTTAAAGTCATTATTGGCTCGTAAGAAGAACCACCTCATACAAACTACTAACAATATGGACAAAGCCAAACACGCTCTTACCCAGTTAATGAATGAGGGTCATGAACCTGCAACGACGCCCGGGGGAAAATTTGGATTAAAAGGATGGGTTATTATCCAAGGACTTGCAATTGGGATTAATTGTCTTGTTTTAGAATGCCTGCAGCATAAAAGATCAGGGTTGGAAGGGACCTCAGGAGGTATCTAGTCCAACCCCCTGCTCAAAGCAGGACCAATCCCCAGACAGATTTTTGCCCCAGATCCCTAAATGGCCCCCTCAAGGCTTGAACTCACAACCCTACATTTAGCAGGCCAATGCGCAAACCACTGAACTATCTAACGAGCCCGAGCAGAGACCTCCACGGGCACCAAATGTTAAGGATAATGAATATGTATATGTGGTGTCCACTCCAGAAACGTGCCAGGGTCCAGAATACCATCTTTAGAATCACCTTTCTCCACCCCGACCGAGGGAAAATGGCGTTAAAACTGTCCCCACAGATCCTTAACCACCTGCAGCCGTACCTATGTGATGGGGGTCTTTGCTGCAAACCACCCCGTCAAAGGGGGGCATGGAGCCTATAGGATTAACCCACTTGCTTGCATAGATCTATCTTTTCTTATCGTTTAGGTATTTGGTTTATTGTAACAGGTTTATAGATTGATATTAAAGTGAGTTCGGCTGTAATGCAAGGGACCTACAGGCCAGACCCTGTATGCTGAGCTCAGGCAAAGTTAGCATCTATGTCTGGGGCCTTTCCCCCAGATAGATAGATAATGGTAGAATGGCATAGGGGGTTTCCAAGTCTGTACCCTCAGACTTAACAGGTGCACCGCCAGGAAAGAACCGAAATAACTGGGAGAACATATGTGTGTGTGTATGAGCTAAAGTCATTAATATGTATGTACATGTCATCAATACGCACAAACAGACCAGCCTGTGGAGTACGTGACCCTAACATTTTTGTGGGTGAGAAATGAAGGTTGGGCATAGAAGGAGGGTCCAGGCACCTGTGCCCATACAAAGGGCCTGGCTAGGGGGCCTTTGCTTGTTTTTCTTAGAACTTTCTACGTTCCGAGGGGACCAGGCTAAGCTTGGGTTCCCTAAGCTTTTGTGTATTAGGTTTTAATTTTGAGTTTAAGTTAGTTAAGTAAACTCGAAGTTTGCTCCGATTGCTCTTAGCTCCAGCTTCTTCTAAGCTCTGCCCCTCTCACTCAAGAGTTGAGGAACCTGAACCGCTGAGATGAGGCTGGGCCTGTGTCTCTCCCCACCAGGTTATCAGGGAAGGGGGTGAGTATGTTAACCAAAGCTTTGTAGCCTATAACACCATAACACCATCTGGATCTTTTGACTAGCAGCAATACAATTGTAACTGTGCAACTCTGATTATTTTACCATTTAATTACCATTTAGATACTTCATTTCTCTTAATAAAAAGTCTTTAAGGATATATCGGTCTCAGTGGGAGCTTCCTGTCATCCCCCCGAGGGCCCTTTGTAAATTACGTGGAGCCTGATTTGGGATAAGAACCTTATTATCTTCTAATCAAACAGACTGGCCAGCCTAAAACCCACTATCCAAATTCATATTATTAACCTCCTAAATCAGGCAACGCCTGGCACCACGACGGCTGGTTTAACTGCTCAGCTGGGGGGGTTAAACCTGCTTCCCGCTGGGGGCCCATCTCCTAACTGGCCCTGCCCAGAGCCCATTCCCCTCCCCTTTGTCCACCCCACCCTACCCTACCCTCCAGTGCTTGGCTGTCCCAGCCATGTCCTGGCCCCGGGAGGCCCAGGGCTGTGCTGGCAAGGGTGTGTCCCCTGGCCCCCCCCCCCCCCCCCCCCCCGCACTTTGTCTGGCTCGGCCCCCCAGGGCTGCAGCTGGCAGAGCAGGCAGGCAATGCGCCTTTCACTTTCATTTCCTCCCCAGCTGCTGCTTCCTCCCCGCAACGGTTGCATGTGTGTGTGTACACCTCTGTGTGTGCACGCGCGTGTGTGTGCGTACACCTCTGTGTGTGCATGCGTGTGTGTGTGCACGCATGTGTGTGCTGGGACCAGCTCCCTGCTAGCCTGGGAGGGAGTGTGCCAGCAAACGCTCTGTGTGTCTCTGGATCTCACCCCAGCCGCTGGATGCCTTTTAGCACCTTCATGGCAATGCCCTTGGATGCTGAGTTTGGGCTCGGAGCTACCGCCCTGCTCTAGCCCCCAGGCAGCTCCCCCTCCCTCTCCCCATAGCGCCGCTGGGAGCCAGGGCAGGGCTGTTATCCCAGTACTGCCCAGCGACTTGGCCCAGGCCATCCGGGAAGCTCTGGCAGAGACGGGAACTGAACCTGTCCTGAGGCCCAGGCTAGTGCTCTAACCACTAGGTCATTCTGCTAGACAACCCTTCCTGGGTGCAGTGACTTCACCCACCACTGAGATGCATCCACCTCTGAGCTGGAACGTGGCAGCTGTTTGCAAGCAGCACAGTGACGCTGCCCAAAGGTGCAGGGCAGGGAGTGAAACACGCTGGCGTGAATCTGCTCTTGCTGCAGTGGCCAGACTCTATGGACGCAGCCCTCTGCCTGGCACTAGTCACGGGGGGTCTCGCCAGACTCCCAGGACAGGTACCAGTCCCCCGGGAGAAGGGGCAGTGCGGGTGGCACGGGAGGGATGGAGTGGGGCTGGGGGCAGCTGTACCGGGGGCCATGGGCACCGTGCGTTCAGTCTACCCAGGACCCGGGCAGGGCGTGAGCCACACAAGGGGGCTGTTAAGTTTTACAATCTCTCAGGCATGGGGTGCAGCTGCCCGTGCCACCACTAGGGGGTGCTGCTGGTGCGTACAGTGCGGTATGGTGGCGAAAAGCGACTGAGCCGGGGGGGGGGGGGCTATTCTGGGCTCTGCCAGTGACCTTGGACAAGTACCTGCGCCTCTCCGTGCCTCAGTTTCCCCTGATGCCCCTTCTTTAGTTCGATTGTGAGGCCTGTGAAGCAGGGACTGTCCCGCACGGTGCGTCTCTGCAGCGCCCAGCACAACATGACCCTGCCCCTGGTTGGGGTCACTGAGGAACTGGGCACGATAGATCCTCGATATCAGCCAGGTTGGGGCAGCGCCCAGCGCGACGGGGCCTGATCTCGGTGGGGGTCTGGGCAGCGCTTGGCGCGAGGGGGCCCTGATCTTGGCCGGGGTCAGTGCAGTGCCCGGCGCGCCGGGGCCCTGATCTCGGCTGTGGGCTCTGTGTAATGCGAGCAGTTAAGGGTCACTCTTGCGCGGGTGCCAGGAGTACTGTTCTGATCAGCTCCGGCCACCCGCCCCAGTAACCGCACGGAGACCTGGCGGGTCACACTGACAATATTTACATCCTTTATTTGCACCAGCAGGACCAGCCCCCTTGGCGCTTTACAGCCTCGTTCTCGTTAGCCGACCCGCGCTCGGTTCTCCGTGATTTTAGCTCCTGGCTCGACCCGGGTGACAATCTCCCCAGTCGGCAAAGCTCCCGTCGCCCCAGGCCTCTGCGCTGCTTCGGATTCGCAGTGCGGCAGCTGCCAGGCGCCCGGGGCTCCAGGGCGTCGCTGGGCCGGGCCTCCGCCTTGCAGCTTGTGCCGTTACCTACCCCAGTGCAAACTGGGCGTCAGAGGGGGCTAGGGAGGGAATTTCCCCCCAGGGCAGCGTGGCGGGAACCCTGGGGGCTTTTCCACCTTCCTCTGCAGCGTGGGGCCTGGATCACCCCAGCACAGGGCCCCTGATCAGTTCCCTGCATGGCAAAGCTCCAGGCCTGGTCTCTCCTGTTCTCTGCCCCGGGCCTGACCTGCTGGGCTCAGCACAGGGGTGACGCGCTGAAAGGCTGAACTGTCCCAGGGGCTCAGCCCCCTCCCTTGGGGGGGAATTCCCCAGAGCCAGCCCCCAGCGAGGCGCCCCGAGAACAGCCGGCTTGGCCAGAGAGCTCCTTCGTGCCCCCCCAACGCGCCGGGCTCTGCTGGCAATCCCGGCCCAGAGAAACGCTTTGCAAATGACACCGGCCCTTTAACCTGACGGCTCCGGGGCCAGCTGCTCCCCAGCCCCCCGCAGGGTCAGAAAAGTCCCGAAGGGGAATTTACCACCGTTTGCCTGTAACATACGA
>NW_020714575.1:0-7091 GCF_002925995.2 Terrapene triunguis | reverse complement strand
GAAAAGTCCCGAAGGGGAATTTACCACCGTTTGCCTGTAACATACGAACAGTTCCCTTCGCCCCCTGCCCGAGTCTCTCCCTTACGCTCTCTTCACACAGACTGGGGGCTTTCGCTTCCAGTTATTAACGTCATTGACCCCCCCCGTACCGGGCCGTGAAGCGGAGACCCTGGTCGCTGCCACGCCGCGCCCAGCTCAGCCCCACAGGCGGGGGAGACCTGGTATCCCTGAGTCCGCTCCATGGCTGGGGATACGGTGGAGGGGGGACGTAGCGTCTTGTGATTCAGCTGATCCGAGTAACGGACCTCACGGCCCGTCTCCGTTGCACAGACCCGGCGATCCCAAAGCCCGTCTGGTTAGTGTCGAACCATTTTCACAGTGATCCCGTGGGTCCCTTCGAACGTGCCCCGGGTGGCCGCCTCCCCAGCTGGGGCAGAGCTGGTGTGCGGCTCAGAGGTGCCTTCCCCATCGCTAGGAGAAGTGGTTAGAGGCGGCTGTTAACGCCGTTCCCCTCCCGGCACAACTGTTCCGACTTTAGTGTTACAGGCGTTTCCTGCTGGGCCTGGGGTCTCCCAGCCACCTGCTTCCCCAGCGGGGCAGAGCTCAGCTGCAGCCAGACGTCCCTCCGGCCAAGGACACGGGAGATTCCAGCCCTGGACGTCCTGGGGGTGTCTGCCCCGTTCCGGAGGCCTCCCTCCCTCTGATCCTTGCTCTCCGGAGAGCAGCTGGTGTGTGCATGGGAGGGGCCCGTGCTGCCAGTGCAGAGGCCGTGAACCGCCAGGCTCTTGGCATTGCCCAGCATCCCAAGAGTTAACAGGGGCTCCCCGGGGGCGAAGGGGTAAAGCAGCAGCGAGGAGCCCCAGGGCTCCGGGTCCTGCACTCCAGGTCTAGACGCTGTGCTCCAGTTCAGGTTTGTTCTGTACGGCCCCGTTCAGGCTCATCTGCTCGGCCGGCTTCCCCTGCTTGGCTTGCTTGGCCTGCTGCTGTCTGAGCCGGTAGTTTCGGATTCTCGTGGAGCGGTAGTACAGGTAGCCCCCGACGCCTAGTACGGTCAGAGCAGCAGCCGCACCTGCCAGCCCCAGTGCCAACACCAGGATGTTGAGATCTGTTAAAGAAGGAGCGAGGTTGAGGAGGGCTAAGAGCTGGTTCAGCCTCGTGGGGTGGGCAGGGGGCAGTGGGCTGGGACTCAGGACACCTGGGTTCTACTCCCCTCAGCCACTGGTCTTGGGTAAGTACCTCACTCGCTCAGTGCCTCAGTTTCCCCTTCCACTCTTTGCCTGTTTAGATGGTGAGCTCTCTGGGGCAGGGACTGTCTCTCACGCTGGGTCTGTGCAGCGCCTGGCACGACGGGGCCCTGATCTCAGTCGGGGTCTGGGCAGCGCTTGGCATGACGGGGCCCTGATCTCGGCCGGGGTCTGGGCAGCGCCCGGTGCAACAGGGCCCTGATCTTGGCCGGGGTCTGGGCAGCGCCTGGCGCGACGGGGCCCTGATCTCGGTTGGTGTTCTGTCATATTACACATAATTAGTAGGAGGACGAGTTGGGACAGAGATGAACCTGAAAACCCCCAGGCTACAGGATACTGGACCCATCCCCGCTCGCTCCGGGGTGGGAGTGATGCCAGGACGCACCCCCTGAGCCTGGGGGCGGTGGGCTGTGCCCTGGCCGAGCCTGCAGAGCACAAGCCACACCGATGGACCAGCCAGATGGGATCACTGGGCCTGCCAGTCTGACCTCCAGCAGGACGCCAGGCCAGAGAATGGCAGCCCAGATCCCTGTACTGAGCCCCCGCGGCTTTGTGGGGCGTTTGGGCTCCTAAATCCCATGGAAAGTCAATGGGATTTTACCAAAGAGACCCATTAACCTGTGCTCCTAAATCCCTTTGGCACTTTTGCACGCCACCCTCCAAGTCGCCTGCTGGAGGATCCACCAAAGGCCACTTACACTCCACCTGGACGGTCACATCCCGGCTGGCCGAGCCGTGCGCGTTGGATGCTTTGCAGTGGTAGGTCCCGGCGTCCTCTCTGCTGACCTGCCGCTGCACCCCGATGCTGACGGGCACCCCGTCCTTCATGCACACCACGTCTGGCGCTGGGTTCCCCCGGGACAGGCAGGAGAAGGTTTGCTCTGTCCCCTCCTTCCAGATCCACTCCCTGGGGCAGCCGGAGTCGTCCATCCTGGGCCCGTCTGGAAGCGAGAGGGGGCGGTTGGTTACGCTGCCCAGGGCTGTGTAGCCCCATCTCCTGCCCGCCCCCGGGGCTGCTGCCAAGGCCGGCGGCTCTCCCCTGCCACAGGCGCCTCCTCGCTGGGCTCCCCCCACTGCCCTGCCTGGCACCAGCAGGCCTTGCTCTGGGGCAGCACAGGGGGCCCGGCGTGCAAGGCAACAGCCTGGGCTTGGGAACTCTGGGGTCAAGCCCTGCCTCTGCCATGGCCGCCCGGTGTGACCTGGATCTGAGCCAAAGCCTGATAAAGTCACGAGAAGGTCTCAGGTTCCCCATCTGTAAAATGGGGCCAGGGATTCCTCCTGTCTCATTAGCCTGGGAACATTCCCTGAGGCAGGACTGTATCTGTGCAGCACCCGGCGCGACGGGGCCCTGATCTTGGCTGGGGTCTGGGCAGCGCCCGGCGCAACGGGGCCCTGATATCCTAATGCTAAGAATTGATTGGACCCAGTGCATTTCTCTGGCCGCTGCTGCACAGGAATGGCCGCCCCAGGTCGCAGGCACAAGAGAGTCGCTCTCTCAGCCGAAAGAAGAATTAGAGACTAACAAATTTATTGTAGCATAAGCTTTCGTGGGCTGCAGCCCACTTCATCGGATGCGTGTAGTGGAAAATACAGAAGGAAGATATATATAATATATATATATACACAGGGAACATGAAACAATGGGTGTTACCATACACATTATAAGGAGAGTGATCAGTTAAGGTGAGCTGTTGTCAGCAGGGGAGAAAAATAACTGTTTGTGGTGGTAATGAAAATGGCCCATTTCC
The DNA here is from genome assembly GCF_002925995.2 of Terrapene triunguis. Lineage (NCBI taxonomy): Eukaryota > Metazoa > Chordata > Testudines > Emydidae > Terrapene > Terrapene triunguis. The sequence goes on along the minus strand of NW_020714575.1, from coordinate 4,099 downwards.
AGCACTTGACAAGGAGATATAAGGAACAAAGTAAAACTATTTCCCCATGCTTATCTCTCCCCCCCCCCCCCCAGTTCCTTATATCTCCTTGTCAAGTGCTGGAAATGGGTCGTTTTCATTACCACCACAAACAGTTATTTTTCTCCCCTGCTGACAACAGCTCACCTTAACTGATCATTCTCCTTATACTGTGTATGGTAACACCCATTGTTTCATGTTCCCTGTGTATATATCTAGATCTAGATCTTCCTACTGTATTTTCCACTACATGCATCCGAAGAAGTGGGCTGTAGCCCACGAAAGCTTATGTTCAAATAAATTTGTTAGTCTCTAAGGTGCCACAAGTACTCCTGTTCTTTTTGCGGATACAGACTAACTCGGCTGCGACTCTGAAACCTGTCCCAGCCGAGTGCGTCGGAAGAAAAGCTGGTGGGAGTGGAGTGGGAGGATGGGCCAGGAGCCCTGGGTTCGAGTCCTTGGGTGAGGCTCTGGGGGCTCAGCTGCCAGCTGTGAAAAGGGGGCGTTGCTTCCTGACTGCAGGGGGGCTATGACGGAGCAGGGAGCGGGGCGGATTTGACCTGGGAATGTTGCAGGGGAGTGACATTGGGGATGGGAAGGAAGCTACCTGAGCCAGGAGGGGGGGTGGGAGAAGTGACACCTGCCCGGGAGACTGGACAAAGGAGAGGAGGAGCAGAGGGGAGGGGGGAGAGAGCTGCTCGAGGAGTTGTTAGTTTCAGTTTGGGCTGGGTGGTGCAATGCAGGGAACCCCAAGCTGGGGTCTAAGCTCCCTAAACCCCCCAGAAGGACTTGACTGAGGGGTCCCGGTTGTACCTACAAGCTCTGCTGTAGACTGCGTTCCTACTGTCCACTAAACCTTCCGTTTTACTGGCATGGTGAATCCCAGGAAGAGGGGTGCCGGGCCCTGACTCCCTCACACTCCGTGACAGGGGTGAGCGCAGAGCGTGGCCAGTGGGGCCGGGGCCGGAGCAGCACCTAAGACAGAGCCGCGGCCCCTCTACTCACAGAGGACAGTGAGCCTGGCAGACGTGCGTTTCACGGCGGGGATGTCGGAGCCAGGCCTTGCTTCACACGTGAACTCCCTCCCGTTGTCTTCCTCGCCAGCCGTCAGCTGGAACTGCACATGGGGCTGGCCGGGGGCGGGGGCGCTGGAGACCAGGACTCGCTCGGCCTCTCTGAGCTGGAGCAGGACGCCCGGGGGGTCGGCCTCAGGAGAACGGCACGTAACGGTCACGCTGCTGTTAACGAGGGTCCGGGACTCGGTTACCTCCAGGATGGGCTCAGGGAGACCTGCAAGGGACCAGGACAGAGCTGCTGATCCCGTCCGAGGCGCCGCACGCTGGCTCCCCGGCAGGACGCTTCGCTCGAGACCGGACGGGTGAGATGGTCGAAGCCAGCTGGGGGCTGGACACACCTGGCCCGTTCAAGTAACACCCAGACCCCGAAGGGAGTTAGGCCCAGATCCCATGGGAGTTAGGCACCTAAGTGCCTTTGAGTACCTGGGCCCAAATTCCTCCCGCAGGTTGCTCCACGCATGGACTGGTACCTAAATCCCCATGGCTCCCCCCGCCTCTCCCCTCCAGCTCCAGCCGGCGAGGGCTCCGTTCTCTGGCAGCGCCCGCTCCTCATGCCCAGCATCAGGGTACGAACCTGCCTCTCCCTAGTGGGGCAGGCCGGGCCAGGGGCAGACTGACCCTGGTCTCCGCATGGCCGGGCGGGGGCCTCGGTGGCCTCGCCCGCTCCCTTCCAGCCCAGCGCGGCTCTGGTTCTCTGGAGCCGCTGGGAGGAATTCCCTGGCCTGGGCTACGCAGCCGCTCAGCCGCGATGACAGCCTGGTTTGTTGGGAGCACCCAGGCTCAGTGGAGCGCCTGTGTGGGAGGGGAGCCAGGTCAGAGCCCCACAGAGGGGTGTTGGGGGACGAGTCCCAGGCCAGGCTAGGACTGGGCGTGGGAGCAGGGAGGGGATCTGGTGCGGGGGGGGACCCGTGGGAAATCGGGCCGGGGGGGCTGAGTTCTGCTCTGGGCTTGGGGCGAGTTTCAGCCTGAAAACTCAGATGGAAAGTCCAGGGGGAGGAACCGACGTGAACTGAAACCAGCCCCCGCGGAGGCTGAATCCACAGAGATCTGCCCAGCCTCCGCGCCAGCCCGGCCCACAGTGCCGACGTCCCCCGCCGAGCCCCCGAAATCTGGGCAGGCCGGGAGCCCCCCAGACACTCACGGTAAACGAGAACGCTCTGCCCTGCGGATCTGGACACGGGCCCCACAGTCACGGTGCAGGTCAGCTGGTGCTGTCCCGGGGACGGGGACCGAACCTCGCCCTGGGCGGTGGCCGTGTCCCCCGACGTGGTGACGGTGAAGTTCAGGCTCTCTCCCCAAAAGGACAGGTTGAACCGGGCCTCTCCCGCGACGGGGAAGACCCCGGCCACCCTACAGCGGGCGGGCGCCCTGGTGCCCACCTCGATATAGAGGGAGGTTTGGAGCTGGGGCTCCTCTGGGAGATCTGCAGCGGGCGAGAAAAACCATCGCGGGGCATGAGGGAAACATCAGCAAAGGGAGCCACTTGGGACCCTGTGAAGAACTGGGACTGTTCTTAATGTGGTCTTTGAATGCTGAGAGGGGAGGTTGGCTGGGACGGTCTGCAGGGGGGGATGGGAGACTGGCCTTAAGGGAGGATACCTGAGCATGTAACGTGAGAACCCAGGAGGGGGCTGGGGCCAGGTGACACCTTTGCCCAGGAAATGGACAAAGGCTGGGGGAGGAGCCGGGGGGAGGCTGAGTGAGAGACGCTGGAGGGAGTTAGAGTTTGGAGCTGGCTGGTGAAATGGAGGGAGCCCCAGATGGGGCTCTGCCCCCCAACGGGGCTGTGGTGTCCCTGGGGCCCCTAGATGGACCAAACTAAGGGGGTCCTGATGTCTGTGCCTGCAAGACCTGTCTTGGGCCGTGTTCCTGTCGTCTAAATAAACCTTCTGCTTTACTGGCTGGCTGAGAGTCATGGTGAATCGCAGGAAGCCGGGGGTGCAGGGCCTTGTGTCCCCCCACACTCCGTGACAGACGCAGCGAGGAAATCCAGAGACGCGGCGACAACGGGGGCTGAGATGCAGTTTGCTCCTGATCTAACTACCAACCTGTTTATCCAGCCCCGTGCTGTCCCCCGCCCCAGTCTTCTAGCCCCATCTCGTGTCTCTCTATCTCCCCACTGTCCCCTCCAGCTGTCTGTCCATCCCCTGCCCAGACTGCACCCCTCTATCTTCCTGTCCAGCCCCAAACCGCACACACACACTTCTCCCTCCATCCCCATACCCCGCCCCCAGCTGATGGACCCATCACTGCCCTTCCTGGCCCCGTTCCACACCCTGCTGTCACCAAAGCCCCGTAGCAGCCCTGAGAGCGCTCTGCCCTCCTCTGCTCCCGCCAGGCCAGGCCCCAAAGGGGACGAGGCACCTGGAGGGGAAGGTTGAAAAAGGGGAAGAACCATCACCCCGAAGGGGAAGCAGGAGCCTGACGCCGCACGAGGCCCAGCCTCACAGCGACTGGGTGCTGTGGGAGTGAGACAACCCACCCCCTAGGTACCCTCCCTCTGACGGGTGGGCGGGGGGCCCCACCCTGGGCTCAGACAGTACCTTGGCCCCCACCCCCGGCACTTTGGCCATGTCCCCCCTCTATGTAGGGCATGGGAGATGGGTGGCATCCCTTTAAATGGCTGTGACCCCTCCACGGGCGCTCACCGTGTTCTGCGTGTCGGAAGCCAGCCCCAGCTGGGCCTGGTGGGGCTGGGGGGACTCGCAAACAGGGGGCTGGGACCTCACGCTGTAGTTGTGTAAAGAGCAGGAGACGCATCAGTCTGCCTTAGGGGAGCTCCCAAAGGGGTCGCCCGGGACATCTCGGCCACCTGGGAGAACAGATCTCAGCCCCCAACCTGGGACCGGCATCGACAGGCCCAGGACAGCAGGGAATCTATCCTGGCCAGGGAATATTTGGTGCCCCTTTGTGGGGGGGTTAATGTCGGCAGGGGGTGCAGGGAGCTGGGCCGTCAGGCAAAGCCCCTGTGTCCCCTGAACTGCCAGCCCCCGGAGCGGCGTGTC
>NW_020714574.1:1231-2602 GCF_002925995.2 Terrapene triunguis | reverse complement strand
GATCTCCCTTTGTATAGCAGCTTGGGCATGAGGTGACTCCCGGTAGGATGGGGTTCTAATTGGGTGAGCATTACCTGTGTCAATGGAGTGGTATGCCCGTTCGGTCCGTCCTGGAGTGGCTGAGAAAATCGGTGCAAAGCTTGTGCACAGCTCCTTGATCTGCTGTCGCTGCAGACGTCCCAGGGTCGTGGAGAGGTTCACCTCTTCCACGCCACCATTCCTTGTTCCTTCGTAGTAGACACCTGCAGGCCACTCCGCGTCATCTGTTTCCTGGGCTGTAAACTGGCAAACGTTTAATTCTCTGGAATAAAAGGGCTTAAGAGAATTAACATGGTATACCTTAGGCTTTATGTTGGAGGTGGGGGAGGCTATGAGATAGTTAACAGCTCCTAGGCGCTCCTGGACCGTGAATGGTCCTTCCCACGACGCTTCCATTTTATGGGCCTGGAGCGCCTTTAAGACCATGACTTGGTCTCCTACTTTGAAGGACCGTTCTCTGGAATGTTTATCATACCAGGCCTTTTGCTCTTCCTGAGCATCCTTTAGGTTTTCTTTAGCAAGGGCTAAAGAGTGTCGGAGGGTGTTTTGTAGGTTGCTTACAAAGTCTAGAATGTTAGTTCCTGGAGAAGGCGTAAACCCCTCCCATTGCTGCTTCACCAACTGTAATGGCCCCTTAACCTCGCGGCCATACACAAGTTCAAATGGTGAAAACCCTAAACTGGGATGTGGTACAGCCCTGTAGGCAAAAAGCAACTGCTGCAACACTAGGTCCCAATCATTGGAGTGTTCATTTATGAATTTACGTATCATGGCCCCCAAAGTTCCATTAAACCTCTCCACCAGACCATTGGTTTGATGGTGATGAGGGGTGGCAACCAAGTGATTCACCCCATGAGCTTCCCACAGGTTTTTCATGTTCCCTGCCAGGAAATTAGTTCCCGAATCTGTAAGGATGTCGGAGGGCCACCCTACCCTGGCAAAAATGTCTGCTAATGCCTGGCACACACTTTTAGCCTTGGTGTTGCTTAAGGGTACAGCTTCCGGCCATCGGGTAGCAAAATCCATGAAAGTCAGTACGTACTGCTTTCCTCTGGGTGTCTTCTTTGGGAAAGGACCCAGAATATCCACAGCTACTCGCTGAAATGGGACCTCAATTATGGGTAGTGGCTGGAGAGGGGCTTTAACCTGGTCTTGGGGCTTTCCCACTCGTTGGCACACCTCACAAGACCGGACATAATTAGCAACGTCCTTGCCCATTCCCTCCCAGTGGAAGGACTTCCCCAACCGGTCTTTGGTTCTGTTCACCCCAGAATGGCCACTGGGATGATCATGGGCTAAGCTCAAGAGCTTTACCCGATACTTAGTGGGAAC
>NW_020714574.1:0-1131 GCF_002925995.2 Terrapene triunguis | reverse complement strand
AAAGAGTCTCCTTGTATAAAAGTCCTTTTTCTACAACAAACCGGGATCGGTTAGAAGAGCTGAGAGGCGGTGGGGTGCTCCGCGCCGCCGCCCAAGCTTTCTGGAGGCTGTCATCTGCTTCCTGCTCGGCCTGGAACTGTTCCCTTGATGCTGGAGACATCAGTTCCTCCTTGGACTGTGGACTGGGGCTTGGTCCCTCTGGAAGCGATGCAGGTGCTGGGGCTGTTTCCATTGACTGTGAACCGCTGTCCTCTGGTGCACTATGTGGTATTTCAGGCTCTGGCTGAGCCTCTTGGGTAGGGTTATCTGCTGCTTCCGCCAGTTCAGGCTCGCTGGTGCCCTCTGGCATTGGAGTTGTAGACGGGGTTGCAAGCGCTGGACTCAGTGCTGGCAATGGTTCTGGTGCTGGTTGCGTTGCCAGTTCCGGTTCTGGGACTGGCTTTGGCTGGGTCTCTGGGATTGGATCCACTACGGCTGTTGCAGTCGTTGGCAGGGGATCCGGTTCCACCACCTGTGTTTGGGTCTCCGGTAACACCGACGGGGCTCTGGTGGACGGCTCAGGAACAGGGATGGGGGTGAAAGCTTGCTTAGCCTGGCTGCGGGTGACTATTCCCACCCTCTTGGCTAGCTTCACATGGTTGGCCAAGTCTTCCCCCAGCAGCATGGGGATGGGATAATTGTCATATACTGCAAAAGTCCACATTCCTGCCCAGCCCTTGTACTGGACATGCAACTGGGCTGTAGGCAAGGTTACAGACTGTGACACGAAGGGTTGAATTGTCACTGTAGCCTCCGGGTTGATGAGTTTGGGGTCCACTAGGGATTGGTGGATAGTTGACACTTGTGCCCCAGTATCCCTCCAAGCGATAACCTTCTTTCCGCCCACTCTCAAGGTTTCCCTTCGCTCCGAGGGTATGAGAGAGGCATCTGGGTCTGGGGATCTTTGGTGTGACTGGGGTGTAATGAACTGTAATCGGTTGGGGTTCTTGGGGCAGTGAGCCTTTATATGCCCCAGTTCATTACATTTAAAACATCGCCCTGCTAAGGTATCACCGGGGCGATGTTGGTTGGTGGAGACTGGTGGGGTGGGGTGAGAAGGCGTCTGGGGTTTCCCTTGGGATGTGGGTGGGG
>NW_020714573.1:0-2546 GCF_002925995.2 Terrapene triunguis | reverse complement strand
GATCTCCCTTTGTATAGCAGCTTGGGCATGAGGTGACTCCCGGTAGGGTGGGGTTCTAATTGGGTGAGCATTACCTGTGTCAATGGAGTGGTATGCCCGTTCGGTCCGTCCTGGAGTGGCTGAGAAAATCGGTGCAAAGCTTGTGCACAGCTCCTTGATCTGCTGTCGCTGCAGACGTCCCAGGGTCGTGGAGAGGTTCACCTCTTCCACGCCACCATTCCTTTTTCCTTCGTAGTAGACACCTGCCGGCCACTCCGCGTCATCTGTTTCCTGGGCTGTAAACTGGCAAACGTTTAATTCTCTGGAATAAAAGGGCTTAAGAGAATTAACATGGTATACCTTAGGCTTTATGTTGGAGGTGGGGGAGGCTATGAGATAGTTAACAGCTCCTAGGCGCTCCTGGACCGTGAATGGTCCTTCCCACGACGCTTCCATTTTATGGGCCTGGAGCGCCTTTAAGACCATGACTTGGTCTCCTACTTTGAAGGACCGTTCTCTGGAATGTTTATCATACCAGGCCTTTTGCTCTTCCTGAGCATCCTTTAGGTTTTCTTTAGCAAGGGCTAAAGAGTGTCGGAGGGTGTTTTGTAGGTTGCTTACAAAGTCTAGAATGTTAGTTCCTGGAGAAGGCGTAAACCCCTCCCATTGCTGCTTCACCAACTGTAATGGCCCCTTAACCTCGCGGCCATACACAAGTTCAAATGGGGAAAACCCTAAACTGGGATGTGGAACAGCCCTGTAGGCAAAAAGCAACTGCTGCAACACTAGGTCCCAATCATTGGAGTGTTCATTTATGAATTTACGTATCATGGCCCCCAAAGTTCCATTAAACCTCTCCACCAGACCATTGGTTTGATGGTGATGAGGGGTGGCAACCAAGTGATTCACCCCATGAGCTTCCCACAGGTTTTTCATGTTCCCTGCCAGGAAATTAGTTCCCGAATCTGTAAGGATGTCGGAGGGCCACCCTACCCTGGCAAAAATGTCTGCTAATGCCTGGCACACACTTTTAGCCTTGGTGTTGCTTAAGGGTACAGCTTCCGGCCATCGGGTAGCAAAATCCATGAAAGTCAGTACGTACTGCTTTCCTCTGGGTGTCTTCTTTGGGAAAGGACCCAGAATATCCACAGCTACTCGCTGAAATGGGACCTCAATTATGGGTAGTGGCTGGAGAGGGGCTTTAACCTGGTCTTGGGGCTTTCCCACTCGTTGGCACACCTCACAAGACCGGACATAATTAGCAACGTCCTTGCCCATTCCCTCCCAGTGGAAGGACTTCCCCAACCGGTCTTTGGTTCTGTTCACCCCAGAATGGCCACTGGGATGATCATGGGCTAAGCTCAAGAGCTTTACCCGATACTTAGTGGGAACCACCAACTGTCTTTGAGGATGCCAGTCTTCCTGGTGCCCACCAGAAAGAGTCTCCTTGTATAAAAGTCCTTGTTCTACAACAAACCGGGATCGGTTAGAAGAGCTGAGAGGCGGTGGGGTGCTCCGTGCCGCCGCCCAAGCTTTCTGAAGGCTGTCATCTGCTTCCTGCTCGGCCTGGAACTGTTCCCTTGATGCTGGAGACATCAGTTCCTCCTTGGACTGTGGACTGGGGCTTGGTCCCTCTGGAAGCGATGCAGGTGCGGGGGCTGTTTCCATTGACTGTGAACCGCTGTCCTCTGGTGCACTATGTGGTATTTCAGGCTCTGGCTGAGCCTCCTGGGTAGGGTTATCTGCTACTTCCGCCAGTTCAGGCTCGCTGGTGCCCTCTGGCATTGGAGTTGTAGACGGGTTTGCAAGCGCTGGACTCAGTGCTGGCAATGGTTCTGGTGCTGGTTGCGTTGTCAGTTCCGGTTCCGGGACTGGCTTTGGCTGGGTCTCTGGGATTGGATCCACTACGGCTGTTGCAGTCGTTGGCAGGGGATCCGGTTCCACCACCTGTGTTTGGGTCTCCGGTAACACAGACGGGGCCCTGGTGGACGGCTCAGGAACAGGGATGGGGGTGAAAGCTTGCTTAGCCTGGCTGCGGGTGACTATTCCCACCCTCTTGGCTAGCTTCACATGGTTGGCCAAGTCTTCCCCCAGCAGCATGGGGATGGGATAATTGTCATATACTGCAAAAGTCCACATTCCTGCCCAGCCCTTGTACTGGACATGCAACTGGGCTGTAGGCAAGGTTACAGACTGTGACACGAAGGGTTGAATTGTCACTGTAGCCTCCGGGTTGATGAGTTTGGGGTCCACTAGGGATTGGTGGATAGTTGACACTTGTGCCCCAGTGTCCCTCCAAGCGATAACCTTCTTTCCGCCCACTCTCAAGGTTTCCCTTCGCTCCGAGGGTATGAGAGAGGCATCTGGGTCTGGGGATCTTTGGTGTGATTGGGGTGTAATGAACTGTAATCGGTTAGGGTTCTTGGGGCAGTGAGCCTTTATATGCCCCAGTTCATTACATTTAAAACATCGCCCTGCTAAGGTATCATCGGGGCGATGTTGGTTGATGGAGACTGGTGTGGTGGGGTGAGAAGGCGTCTGGGGTTTCCCTTGGGATGTGGGTGGGG
>NW_020714572.1:0-1385 GCF_002925995.2 Terrapene triunguis | reverse complement strand
GTTGGACGTTCGGTTCCACACTGGCTGTGATTTCTTCCTGGAGTTCTAGGAGAAAACAGAGTTAATAAGACATACTACTGATTATATAAAAACTAACAATATGTTTCATTCCAAGAACAATTGTTAACCAGTTAACTCTGGGAAACTTTCCCGGGAGAGTGCATCAGCCACTTTGTTAGAAGCTCCCGAAATGTGTTGTATTTCAAAATCAAAATCTTGGAGAGCTAAACTCCACCGAAGAAGTTTTTTGTTATTTCCCTTGGCGGTATGAAGCCACTGTAGCGCAGCATGGTCTGTTTGTAGTTGGAAACGCCGTCCCCAAACATATGGGCGTAGCTTTTCCAGCGCGTACACAATGGCGTAGCATTCCTTTTCGCTGATTGACCAGTGACTTTCCCTCTCAGACAGTTTTTTGCTGAGAAACACGACAGGATGGAATTCTTGATCCGGTCCTTCCTGCATTAAAACTGCTCCCACGCCTCGCTCGGAAGCATCTGTGGTTACTAGGAACGGTTTGTCAAAGTCTGGGGCCCTTAGCACAGGGTCAGACATGAGTGTTGCCTTAAGCTGGTTAAAGGCCTTTTGACACTTATCAGTCCACTGAACTGCATTTGGCTGTTTCTTTCTGGTTAGGTCTGTCAGCGGGGCGGCGATTTGGCTGTAGTGTGGTACAAATCGCCTATAATATCCGGCCAAGCCTAAGAAGGATTGGACCTGTTTCTTTGACTTTGGAACCGGCCACTTTTGGATAGCATCCACTTTGGCCTGTAGGGGATTTATAGTTCCTTGACCCACCTGGTGCCCCAGGTACGTCACTCTGTTTTGGCCTATTTGACACTTTTTAGCCTTAACAGTTAGTCCTGCCTGTCGGATGCGCTCGAAGACTTTTCCCAGGTGCTCCAGGTGTTCTGTCCATGAATCAGAAAAAATGGCCACATCATCGAGGTAGGCAACTGCAGATTCTCCCAATCCCGCTAAGAGACCATCTACAAGTCTTTGGAAGGTGGCGGGTGCATTTCGCAACCCGAAAGGGAGTACATTGAATTCGTACACCCCTGCCTGGGTGACGAAGGCTGACCTTTCCTTAGCGGGTTCATCTAGTGGTACTTGCCAGTACCCTTTGGTTAAGTCTAAAGTAGAGATGAATTGGGCATGTCCCAATTTTTCCAATAGCTCATCTGTGCGTGGCATTGGATAGTTGTCAGGACGAGTTACAGCATTTAGCTTACGGTAGTCCACGCAAAAGCGTATTTCCCCATCTGGTTTGGGAACTAGAACCACTGGAGATGCCCATGCACTGTTAGAGGGGCGGATTATACCCATCTGTAGCATGTCCTGGATCTCCCTTTGTATAGCAGCTTGGGCATGAGGTGACTCCCGGTAGG